>NC_091266.1:18502348-18805378 GCF_042477335.2 Ovis canadensis
CTTACATTACCAGTCGCATCCACAACTGGTTGCTGTTTTTGCTTTGGCTCCATCTTTTCGTTATTTCTGGAGTTGTTTCTCTACTGATCTCCAGTATTATATCAGGCACCTACAGACCTGGGGAGTTCATCTTTCAGTGTCCTATATTTTGCCTTTTCATACGTTCATGGGGTTCTCAAGGCAAGAATACTGAAGTGGTTTGCCATTCCCTTCTCCAGTGGACCACCTTTTGTCAGAACTCTCTACCATTACCCATTTGTCCTGTGTGGCCTTCATGGCATGGCTCATAGTTTCATTGAGTTAGACAAGGCTGTGGTCCATGTGATTAGATTGGTTAGTTTTCTGTGATTGTGGTTTTCAGACTATGTGTTCTCTGATGGAGAAAGATAAGAGCACTATTTATGTCTGCATTTTATTTCATTGTGAATATCAAGAATAAATTTCTAACTCCTAGGTCTATGACTGCCTATATTTGAGTGAGTAATCTATACCTCCATGGCATCATTTATATTCAGTTCACCTATAGGTATTTCTTTGAGCCTCCTTTTTTTGGGGGGGGGGGAGGAGACAAGAATACTGGAGTGCGTTGCCATTTCCTTCTCCAGGAGATCTTCCCGAACCAAGGATTGAACCCGGGTCTCCTGCATTGTAGACAGATGCTTTCCTGTCCGAGCCACCAGGTAATTCCCTAGTGGTCCCTGGTGGTCCCTAGTATTCTGGGTTCAATCCCTGGGTCAGAAAGATCTCCTGGAGAAAGTAATGGCAACGCACTCCAGTACTCTTGCCTGGAAAATCCCATTGACAGAGGAGCCTGTTAGGCTACAGTCCATGGGGTCACAAAGAGTCGGACACGACTGAGCGACTTTTATAGGTATTTATCTTTGTTGTTGACTTACCCTGCAAAAGAAGTTATCAATTCAGGAAAAAAGTGGAGGCTCAGACATTGTGAAGCTCCTGCTGAAATGTATAAAACTTCCTTCTTGATCATTCGACCAAAAAAAAAAAAAAATTAAAGCTAGTGACATAACACATAATATATTTTTACATTACTGAGGTATATAATACATAGAAGAGGCAATGAAAATGCTAAATAAGGCATATATGTAGTGCATTCATTAAATACTCTATTAAAATATTTTGAAGATATATTTAACTCTAAGAAATGCCATATATTTTGGTTTGTTTTGGAGTAAAAAGAAAAAAAAAGTTAATTGAATTTAAATGTGTATAAAGGTGCATCACGTTTCTCTGTCTGGAAACCACTTCTCTTGAAAATAAACCTTTTTGATCATGGATGTGTAAGGCAAATTTTTCCTCACTCTTCTGTGTGAATCCCTTAATTGTGTAAAGAACATAAATGTATAGAATCCGTGTCTTCTCTTTAATAAACATGTATATGTTAGCAGAGCTGTGACCTTGCAAATTTAGAGTATTATCCTGCATTCCCTGTTTTCTTTTCAAAGCTTGCCTGGAAATTCTTTTTTTATTGTTAGAAAGGGGTGTGTGTGTGCGTGTGTGTGTGTGTTGTTGTTGTTGTTGTTCAGTCACTAAGTCATTTCCAGTTCCTTGAGATCCCCAAGAATTAAAGTATGCCAGGTTTGCTGTCCTCCACTATTTCCCAGAGTTTGTTCTAACTCATGTCCATTGAATCAGTGATGCCATCCAGCCATCTCATCCTCTGTCATCCCCTTCTCCTCTTGCCCTCAATCTTTCCCAACATCAAGGTCTTTTCCAAAAAGTTGGCTCTTTGCATCAAGTGGCCAAACTATTGGAACCTCAGCTTCAGCATCACTCTTTCCAATGAGTATTCAGGGTTAATTTGTGTGTGGTGAATTTGTGTGTGTCTGTGTGTGATATTGTGTTATTTGTGTTATATATTTTTAAAGTGTTTCTTTATAGGAGTTCTGAAGCTGAAGCTGTTATAATAGGAGGGAAGTATGGGCTTGGTATTTTTCTGACTGCCATATTGGAGAAAATATTATTAAATACTAGATTGATATTTATAGTGTTGTCTGGATTAAATTGACTTTGTCTTGTATATCAAGCTATTTAATACTGTGTATATAAGTATTGGGGAAAAGTATGCTTGCAATGAACAATTATGATACATAGGAATAAAATCATGCTTTGGAGTTGCTCTAAGAGGAATAAATACTTACATTAGTTAGTATTCTTGGACAAGTAAGTGTACAGATTTCCTTCCAGGACATAATGATAGGCCTAGACTCTGAGGTATTGTGCTGCTAAAAAAAAATTCAAATTTTTTTGTACACATATACATTTATTATTACTTTTAATTTAATTTTATTTATATTAATGGGAGGCTAAATACTTTACAATATTGTATTGGTTCTGCCACACATCAACATGAATCTGCCATCAGCGTACACGTGTTCCCTATCCTGAACCCCCCTCCAACCTCCCTCCCTGTACCATTTCTCCGGGTCATCCCAGTGCACCAGCCCCAAGGATCCTGTATTGAAACTGGACTGGCAATTCATTTCTTATATGATATTATACATGTTTCCATGACATTCTCCCAAATCATCCCACTCTCTTCCTCTCCCACAGAGTCCAAAAGACTGTTCTATACAGTGTCTTCTAACTGTGTCTCTTTTGCTTTCTCGCATACAGGGTTATCATTACCATCTTTCTAAATTCCATATATATGCATTAGTATACTGTATTGGTGTTTTTCTTTCTGGCTTACTTCACTATGTATAATAGGCTCCAGTTTCATCCACCTCATTAGAACTGATTCAAATGTATTCTTTTTAATGGCTAAGTAATACTCCATTGTGTATATACACCACAGAAATCTTCCAGCAAACAAAAGCCCAGGTTCAGAAAGCTTCACAGCTGAATTATACCAAAAATGTAGAGAAGAGATAACACATATCCTACTCAAATCATTCCAGAAAATTGCAGAGGAAGGTAAACTTCCAAACTCATTCTATGAGGCCACCATAACCATAATAAGAAAACTAGGCAAAGATGCCACAAAAAAAGAAAACTACAGGCCAATATCACTGATGAACATAGATGCAAAAATCCTTAACAAAATTCTAGCAATCAGAATCCAACAACACATTAAAAAGATCATACACAATGACCAAGTGGGTTTTATCCCCGGGATGCAAGGATTCTTCAATATCCGCAAATGAATCAATGTAATACACCACATTAATAAATTGAAAAGTAAAAGCTGTATGTTTTATCTCAATAGATGCAGAGAAAGCCTTTGACAAAATTCAACATCCATTTATGATAAAAGCTCTCCAGAAAGCAGGAATAGAAGGAACATACCTCAACATAATAAAAGCTATATATGACAAACCCACAGCAAACATTATCCTCAATGGTGAAAAATTGAAAGCATTTCCCTTAAAGTGAGGAAGAAGAGAAGGGTGCCCACTTTCACCACTACTATTCAACATAGTTTTGGAAGTTTTGGCCACAGAAATCAGAGCAGAAAAAGAACTAAAAGGAATCCAAACTGGAAAAGAGGGAGTAAAACTCTCACTGTTTGCCGATGACATGATCCTCTCATAGAAAACCCTAAAGGCTCCACCAGAAAATTACTACAGTGAATCAATGAATATAGTAAAGTTGCAGGATATAAAATCAACACACAGAAATCCCTTGCATTCCTATACACTAATAATGAGAAAGTAGAAATAAAAATTAAGGAAACAATTCCATTCACCATTGCAACAAAAAGAATAAAATACTTAGGAATATATCTACCTAAAGAAACTAAAGACCTATATATAGAAAACTATAAAACACTGATGAAAGAAATCAAAGAGGACACTAATAGATGGAGAAATATACTATGTTCATGGATCAGAAGAGTTAATACAGTGAAATTGAGTATACTACCCAAAGCAATCTATCGATTCAATACAAGCCCTATCAAGCTACCAGTGGTATTTTTTACAGAGCTAGAACAAATAATTTCAAAATTTGTATGGAAATACAAAAGACCTCGAATAGCCAAAGCAATCTTGAGAAAGAAGAATGGAACTAGAAGAATCAACCTGCCTGAGTTCAGGCTCTACTACAAAGCCACAGTCATCAAGACAGTATGGTACTGGCACAAAGACAGAAATATAGATCAATGGAACAAAATAGAACGCCCAGAGATAAATCCACACACCTATGGACAACTTATCTTTGACAAAGGAGATAAGAATATACAATGGGGAACAGACAATCTCTTTAACAAGTGATGTTGAGCAAATTGGTCAATCACTTGTAAAAGAATGAAACTAGAACACTTTCTAACACCATACACAAAAATAAACTCAAAATGGATTAAAGATCTAAACATAAGACCAGAAACTATAAAACTCTTAGAGGAGAACATAGGCAAAACACTCTCTGACATACATCACAGGAGGATTCTCTATGACCCACATCCCAGAATATTGGAAATAAAAGCAAAAATAAACAAATGGGACCTAATTAAAATTAAAAGCTTCTGCACAACAAAGGAAACTATAAGCAAGGTGAAAAGACAGCCTTCTGAATGGGAGAAAATAATAGCAAATGAAGCAACTGACAAACAACTAATCTCAAAAATACACAAGTAACTCCCTCAGCTCAATTCCAGAAAAATAAAAGACCCAATCAAAAAATGGGCCAAAAAGCTAAACAGACATTTCTCCAAAGAAGACACACAGATGGCTAACAAACACATGAAAAGATGTTCAACATCACTCATTATTAGAGAAATGCAAATCAAAACCACCATGAGGTACCATTTCATGCCAGTCAGAATGGCTGTGACCCAAAAGTCTGCAAGCAATAAATGCTGGAGAGGGTGTGGAGAAAAGGGAACCCTCTTACACTGTTGGTGGGAATTCAACCTAGTACAGCCACTGTGGAGAACAATGTGGAGATTCCTTCAAAAACTGGAAATAGAACTGCCTTATGACCCAGCAATCCCACTGCTGGGCATACACATCGAGGAAACCAGAATTGAAAGAGACACGTGTACCCCAATGTTCATCGCAGCACTGTTTATAATAGCCAGGACATGGAAGCAACCTAGATTTCCATCAGCAGATGAATGGATAAGAAAGATAGGGATAAAAATTCCAATTTTAGAAAGCTAATATATTCACCTAAAATTGTGACCTGAGCTAGTTACAGGCTCTAATAATCCAGAAATATTCTGAGCCCTATTATGTTTCAAAACTACGAATTATGAATATAGATTTTAATTACTTTGTGTTTTCTTTTTCTTAATAATAAGCTTTTAATAATTTTTGTTAACAATTAGAGACGAGCTGTGTCCAGAAGTAGGTATTGGAAACGTTCTGGGATTAATGACAGAGGAGCAAATACTCAGGCAATTAACTGGCTACAGTGGACTTGTTCTGGAATATACCTGAGCTAGTAAACTGGAGAATATGTGTTATTGCATATGAGTGTGATCGTACAGAAGGATCATCTTCTGCAATCATTGAGGTTAAAATATGATAAATAAAATTTCATAATATTTTTAATGTAGGCAGATAGGCTGGGAATACATGATTGGTTAATGTGCTTAAAGAATTTTTTATGTATCTCTCTGCCTCTAGAGATCTAAATTAGATTTGAAAGTCATCATAGGTATGTGCGAGAGGAGCTACCCCACGTCCAATCCTGAAAGATGATGCTGTGAAAGTGCTGCACTCAATATGCCAGCAAATTTGGAAAACTCAGCAGTGGCCACAGGACTAGAAAAGGTCAGTTTTCATTCCAATCCCAAAGAAAGGCAATGCCAAAGAATGTCCACACTACCACACAATTGCACGCATCTTACACGATAGAGAAGTAATGCTCAAAATTCTCCAAGCCTGGCTTCAGCAATACGTGAACAGTGAATTTCCAGATGTTCAAGCTGGATTTAGAAAAGGCAGAGGAAGCAGAGATCAAATTGTCAATATCCGCGGGATCATGGAAAAAGCAAGAGAGTTCCAGAAAAAACATTTATTTCTGCTTTATTGACTATGCTAAAGCCATTGACTGTGTGGATCACAATAAACTGTGGAAAATTCTGAGAGAGATGGGAATACCAGACCACCTGACCTGCCTCTTGAGAAACCTATATGCAAGTCAGGAAGCTACAGTTGGAACTAGACATGGAACAACAGACTGGTTCCAAATAGGAAAAGGAGTACATCATTGCTGTATATTATCACCCTGCTTATTTAACTTCTATGCAGGGTACATCATGAGAAACGCTGGGCTGGAAGAAGCACAAGCTGGAATCAAGATTTCTGGGAGAAATATCAGGGACCACAGATATGCAGATGACACCACCCTTATGCAGAAAGTGAAGGGGAACTCAAAAGCCTCTTGATGAAAGTGAAAGAGGACAGTGAAAAGTTGGCTTAAAACTCAACATTCTGAAAACAAAGATCATGGCATCTGGTCCGATCACTTCATGGGAAATAGATGGGGAAACAGTGGAAACAGTGTCAGACTTTATATTTTTGGGCTCCAAAATCACTGCAGATGGTGACTGCAGCCATGAAATTAAAAGACGCTTAGTCCTTGGAAGGAGGGTTATGACCAACCTAGATAGCATATTGAAAAGCACAGACATTACTTTGCCAGCAAAGGTCCGTCTAGTCAAGGCTATGGTTTTTCCAGTGGTCATGTATGGATGTGAGAGTTGGACTGTGAAAAAAGCTGAGCACCTAAGAATTAATGCTTCTGAACCATGGTGCTGGAGAAGAATCTTGAGAGTCCTTTGGACTGCAAGGAGATCCAACCAGTCTATCTTAAAGGAGATCAGTCCTGTGTGTTCATTGGAAGGACTGATGCTGAAGCTGAAACTCCAATACTTCGGCTACCTCATCCAAAGAGTTGACTCATTGGAAAAGACCCTCATGCTGGGAGGGATTTGGACAGGAGGAGAAGGGGATGACACAGGATGAGATGGCTGGATGGCATCACCGACTCCATGGACATGAGTTTGAGTGAACTCTGGGAGTTGGTGATGGACATGGAGGCCTGGAGTGCTGCAATTCATGGGGTCCCAAAGAGTCGGACATGACTGAGCGACTGAACTGAACTGATGGGTATGTGCAATTTCAGAGTACCCTTTTAAGATTTCAGTTATTGTCAGAAGGCATATATTGTCAGGGTCACCTCAGACTCTAGAATGTTCTGCCCTTCGATTCTATTCAAATCATGCCAATATAACTTTGATTTTAAAAGTTCTGCTTTTAATTTTCAATAGTATCAACATCAAAATTTCAACAAAGGCTTCTCTTCCTTTTGTCCCTTTATATATATTGCTTCAGATGATAACTAAAATTCCTAGTTCGTAAACCCATTATGCCATAGAACTTTCTGTTATGCTGCTTACTACCAAGAAACCTAGGAAAACACTAAAGGAGGGAAAAAAGCAAAGAAATCTAGGATTTTACTTTATAATCCTGTGAATGTGGAATTATTTTTAAAACAACATGTTGTAAATATATAAATTAATTTTCAGTAGTGGATGCTATGTTCTAGTTATTCTGGCCCAGGGATCAAACCCACATCTAAGTCTCCTGCACTGGCAGGCAGATTCCTTTAACACCAGCACCACCTGGGAAGCCAGTCTCCAACAGTCGATATATGTAAATGTTAAGAGTAGATTATCTTATTTTTTGTTTATTTATGTTTTCCAAATTTTCTAAAATGAAACTGTAGAATATTGCCTTATGAAAATGAATAGGTAACATACATTACTAATAAATTATTTATGGAATCAAATAGGGTCTACAGAAGTATAAAAAATGAGGCAGATCAGTATGTTATATCTTCTTCTCATTTATTTGCTCTCATTTATCTCTCTTCTCTAAAGTGATATGAATCCTGATTAATTCATATATATATATATACACATACATACATACATACATACATACATATATATATATATCCTTAATATAGCTATATGTATCAGTTCAGTCACTTCAGTCGCTCAGTCGTGTCTGACTCTTTGTGACCCCATGAATTGCAGCACGCCAGGCTTCCCTTTCCATCACCATCTCCCGGAGTTCACTCAAACTCAGGTCCATCGAGTTGATGATGCCATCCAGCCATCTCATCCTCTGTCTTCCCCTTCTCCTCCTGCCCCCAATCCCTCCCAGCATCAGAGTCTTTTCCAGTGAGTCAACTCTTCACATGAGGTGGCCAAAGTACTGGAGTTTCAGCTTTAGCATCATTCCTTCCAAAGAACACCCAGGGCTGATCTCCACTAGAATGGACTGGTTGGATCTCTTTGCAGTCCAAGGGACTCTCAAGAGTCTTCTCCAACACCACGGCTCAAAAGCATCAATTCTTCAGCGCTCAGCCTTCTTCACAGTCCAACTCTCACATCCATACATGACTACTGGAAAAACCATAGCCTTGACTAGACAAACCTTTGTTGGCAAAGTAATGTCTCTGCTTTTCAATATGCAGTCTAGGTTGGTCATAACTTTCCTTCCAGTGAGTAAGCATCTTTTAATTTCATGGCTGCAGTCACCATCTGCAGTGATTTTGGAGCCCCCCAAAATAAAGTCTGACACTGTTTCCACTGTTTCCCCATCTATTTCCCATGAAGTGATAGGACCAGATGCCATGATCTTTGTTTTCCTAATGTTGAACTTTAAGCCAACTTTTCACTCTCCTCTTTCATTTTAATCAGGGTGGTGTCATCTGCATATCTTAGTTTATTGATATTTCTCCCAGCAATCTTGATTCCAGCTTGTGCTTCCTCCAGCCCCGCATTTCTCATGATATACTCTGCATATATGTTAAATAAGCAGGGTGACATTATACAGCCTTGAGGTACTCCTTTCCCTACTTGGAATCAGTCTGTTGTTTCATGGGGCTTCTCTGGTGGTGCAGAGGTTAAAGCATCTGCCTGCGATGTGGGAGACCTGGGTTCAATCGCTGGGTCAGGAAGATCCCCTGGAGAAGGAAATGGCAACCCACTCCAGTATTCTTGCCTGGAGAATCCCATGGACGGAGGAGCTTGGTGGGCTACAGTCCACGGGTTGCAAAGAGTCCAGGTCTAACTGTTGCTTCCTGACTTGCATATAGGTTTCTCAAGAGGCAGGTCAGGTGGTCTGGTATTCCCATGTCTTTCAGAATTTTCCACAGTTTATTGTGATCCACACATCAAAGGCTTTGGTGTAGTCAATAAAGCAGAAATAGATGTTTTTTCTGGAACTCTCTTGCTTTTTCCATGATCCTGTGGATGTTGGCAATTTGACTTCTGGTTCCTCTGCCTTTTCTAAAACCAGCTTAAACATCTGGAATTTCATGATTCAGGTATTGCTGAGGCCTGGCTTGGAGAATTTTGAGAATTACTTTACTAGCATTTGTGGGTGGCTGCGACGGCACACAAGCGCCTCCAAGAGGAGCTACCCCATGTCCGAGGTCAGGGGCAACGGCCAAGTGCCAGGCTGCGACAGTGCAGGAGCAGTGGAGAGGAGCTACCCCACATTTGAGGCCAGGGCGGTGGCCGGGAGGAGCTACCCTACGCTGGAGGTCAGGGGCAGCGGCTGAGAGGAACAACCCCTCGTCCAAGGAGCAGTGCGTGCAAGGGCACAGGAGGGTCTAGAGGAGCTATTCCATGTTCAAGGTCAGGAGAGGCAGCGATGAGGAGATACCCCTCGTCCAAGCTAAGGAGCAGTGGCTGTGCTTTGCTGGAGCAGCCGTGAAGAGATACCCCACTCCCAAGGTAAGAGAAACCCAAGTAAGATGGTAGGTATTACAAGAAGGCATCAGAGAGCAGACTCACTGAAACCATAATCACAGAAAACTAGTCAATCTAATCACACTAGGACCACAGCCTTGTCTAACTCAATGAAACTAAGCCATGCCCTGTGGGCCCACCCAAGACAGGCGTGTCATGGTGGAGAGGTCTGACAGGATGTGGTCCACTGGAGAAGGGAATGGCAAACCACTTCAGTATTCTTGCCTTGAGAACTCCATGAGCAGTATGAAGAGGCAAAATGATAGGATACTGAAAGAGGAACTCCCCAGGTCAGTAGGTGCCCAACATACTACTGGAGATTTATATGTATACATATATGTAAATATATATAGATTTACATTTTTAATGAAATTATGCTCCAAATTACTGAATCAAGAAATCATCAAATACATTTTCATCCCCATGAAAAGAAAATAATAACATGAATAATATTCCTTTTGCTATCACCGTAAGCAAATTAAAACTTCTACGAAGCATAAAGATTCCTGCTTGGAATAACCTAAATTCAAAACTATAGAAAAAACTTCTTCATCTAGAAACCATTCTTTTTTTGACTCTTTTTGTCACAAGCTTGTTATCATCCCAATAAATATAAAATAGGTTTTCTAGTGTCTAAAAGCCATAGGCAATTCAAATCTCTGGGCCCTTTTGCTACTGAAATTATTTCTTACTTTAGCATTACTAAAGACATCCTAGTGTTTATTTGCAGAAGGAAATTTCTTTCTAACCACAACCTACCTGTAAGCACTGAGTGGGAGATTATATTGAACATATTTTTTTATTCCCAACATCTATTTCCTAAGTGAAATACAGAGGGTATTGGATCACAGTTTTTTTGTTTGATAGCAAAGTTTTTAATTTGTAGCTAACCTTGGGTCTTATTCTGGAATAGCTAATGTTTCCATATTACAAGTATGGAGTGTAACTAATGGTTGACTAATAATTTTTTATCAAGTTAAAAATATAAGAAAAACCAAGAACACATCTTTAAATTTTTCTTTACTATTTTGTAAAATAGTATATGTTGAAAGAGAATACATATATCTGATGGATAATTAAAATTACTACAAATAATAAAAAAGTTGTATTATAGCACATTAACTCAAAATAATATAAAAAACTATACTTTTGAAAGTTAATAACCATGTACATGTACAGAGGAAGACCTCATTATCAATATCTGAGTGTACAAATAAGAATATCTAGTCTGTCAGCACAGACTCATGGGTTTTTATTTTACCACTAGTATAACTCAATTTCACAACTAAAAAAATATTCTCATAGTTAATTGTATACCTCAATTTCACAACTAAAAAATTATTCTTATAGTAACTTTATATCTGAATTTCAATTACAACTCATCACAGGACAAATACAGAGCTAAATGTGAAAACTTTTCTTCAAAATAATGATCATTTTTACTCTCGCAGTGTGTCTTGTCATTTAGCTAGTGAATGATGAGTACAGAGCATCACTGACAATAACATTTCCCTATCAGGATAATTAGATGTGCATTCCCTAATGCTACCAAAGAAACCAACCTCTATTTTATTTCTCCCTGTTCATTTCTCCCTGTTCTGAACTTGCATTCTTCCTTAGCCCTAGCATACCCTTTCCTTTCCTGACATTGCACATACCAGTCATCCACCTAAAGTTCTGTAATGCTTTCCCTATTCATCCCTATCCAATACAATCATACGTGTTTGAAAACTAACTTCTATATTTATTTTTTTATAAATTTATTTATTTTAATCAGAGGTTAACTACTTTAAATATTGTATTGGTTTTGCCATACAGCAACATGAGTCCACCTCAGATATACATGTGTTCCCCATCGTGAAACACCCTCCCTCCTCCCTGCCTGTACCATCCCCTCTGGGTCATCCCAGTGCACCAGCCCCAAGCATCCTGTATCATGCATCGAACCTGGACTGGCAATTTGTTTCATATATGATATTATACATGTTTGAATGCCATTCTCCCAAATCCTCCCACCCTCTCCCTCTTCCACAGAGTCCAAAAGACTGTTCTATACATCTGTGTCTCTACTGCTGTCTCACATACAGGGTTATCATTACCATCTTTCTAAATTCCATATATATGCATTAGTATACTATATCGGTGTTTTTGTTTCTGGCTTACTTCACTCTGTATAATAGGCTCCAGTTTCATCCACCTCATTAGAACTGATTCAAATGTATTCTTTTTAATGGCTGAGTAATATTCCTTTGAAGGAGAAGGAAATGGCAGCCCACTCTGGTATTCTTGCCTGGGAAATCCCATGGACAGAGGGGCCTGGTGGGCTATGGTCCACGGGATTCCAAAGAGCTAGACGTGACTTAGCAATTAAATCAGAGAAGGAAATGGCCACCCACTCCAGTATTCTTGCCTGGAGAATCCCTTGGGCAGAGGAGCCTGGTGGGCTGCTGTTCATGGGGTCACACAGAGTCTATCACGATTGAAGTAGCTTAGCATGTATCAGAGAAGGAAGTGGCAAGCTACTCTGGTATTCTTGCCTGGAGAATCCCAGGGACAGAGGAGCCTGATGGGCTGCTGTCTATGGGGTTGCACAGAGTTGGACACGGTTGAATCGACTAAGCAGCAGCAACAGCCGCAGCATTCCTTTGAAATAGCAAAAATTCCCTACAAAAACCTTTTCCGGATTTCTAAAATAATTTTTGTTTTCTGACAGATAGCATATAACTGCGATTGCCTTCCTTGTACCAATTCAAGAACATGACTTGATGTCATCTTCTAAAATGAGTGCTCCTAGAATTTACCATATCTCCCAAATAGCCTAAAACAGTAGTTGTGTTATTAATGGATGCAGAGTATGTATTGATTGAAATACTAAATCATAAAATGGCCAGATATAAATGTTTGTGTTTCTAAAACTACAATGATAGTCGGTCAACTGTGTTGAATTCTCTTGATAGCAAAGTAATTAGTGAGGTTATAGGGGGACAACAAATGGAATTTACTGGCAATTAACTTTTAAGATGCTGGGGAAACTATCATTTATACTTTGGCATAGAAGAAGATCCCTACATGGATCCCATAATTATAAATTGTAAGACTTAAATTAAGTGAAAATTGCTTAGTTTTATTTTTGAGTAATGAGATAATGGTAAATATATTCTTGGCTTTCAGTTCAGTCCAATTCAGTTGCTCAGTCGTGTCCGACTCTTTGCGACCCCATGAATTGCAGCACGCCAGGCCTCCCTGTCCATTAGCAACTCCCAGAGATCACTCAAAATTATGTCCATCAAGTCAATGATGCCATCCAGCCATCTCATCCTCTGTCGTCCCCTTTAAGATGGACTGGTTGGATCTCCTCGCAGTTCAAGGGACTCTCAAGAGTCTTCTCCAACACCACAGTTCAAAAGCATCAATTCTTTGGTGCTCAGCTGTCTTCACAGTCCAACTGTTACATCCATACATGACCACTGGAAAAACCATAGCCTTGACTAGATGGACCTTTGTTGACAATGTAATGTCTCTGCTTTTGAATATGCTATATAGGTTGGTCATTACTTTCCTTCCAAGGAGTAAGCGTCTTTTTTTTTTTTTTTTTAATTTCATGGCTGCAGTCACCATCTGCAGTGATTTTTGAGCCCAAATAAGTTGACCATATACATGGGGTTTATTTCTGGGCCACCCAATGAATTCAATTGTTCTCTGTGTCTATTTTATGCCAGTATCATAGTTTTTTAATTACTACAGCTTTGCATTATAGTTTGAAATCAGGAAGTGTGATGCCTCCAGCTTTGTGCTTTCTTAGGATTTCTTTGACTATTGAGAATCTTTTGTACAAATTTTAGAATTATTTTTTCTATTTCCATGAAAAATGCTTTTGATAGTTTAATAAGGATTGAATTAGATATATTGTTGGATTGGGCAGTATGGACATTTTATTAGTGTTAACTCTTCCAATTCATGAACACAAAATATCTTTCCTGTATCTTCAATTTCTTTCATCAAAGGCCTATAGTTTTCCCTGTACAGCTAATTCACATCTTTGAATCCATTTATTCTCAAGTATTTTACTGTTTTTAATGCAGTTGTGAATGGGATATTGTTATTTCTTCTTCAGATATATCATTATTAATGTACAAAAATGCAACTGATTTCTCTAATTTGCTTTTATATCCTGCAACTTTATTGAATGTGTTGACAATTTACAAGTTTCTTAGTTGAGTCTTTAGGATTGTCTGTGTCATAATATGAAAATCATTACAATTTTGCTTTTTTCTCCAATTTGGTAACCTTTTGTTCCTTATCTTGCCTAATTTCTCTAGGTAGGACTTCCAGTACTACATTTAAGAAGGATAGTAAATAAGGTTGTACATATATCTCTCCTTTGCTGCAGCAGTCTTTCGCTTAAGTATTTACTGTGGAAAAAGTAATGCTGGTTGGGATAAAAATGCTCAAAAATGTTTATACTAGTCTCATTCTTGTCATAAATGGTAAACTTTATAAATATCTATCAATAGGACATACTAGTCTGCAATAAGGAAACAATGAAGCACTGATATACACAAGAATTTAGATGAAGCTGAAATGCATCTCACTGAGATAAGTTCAGATATAGATTATTTCTCTATGATCACATTTATATGAAATACAAGATTATGAAAAACCATTGTGTGGTGGTAGATCAGAAAATAGATGCCATTGTGTGGAAATGATTGACTAAGAAGGGGAAAAGGGAATCTTTGCAAGATCATAGCTTGGGATATTTCTGTAGGTTTAGTTACAGGTGTGTTTACAGTCGTCAAAACCCAGATAACCTGTCAAGTTGTATTTCTATGACCTAGCATTTTATTGTTTGTAAATAATTCCTTATTGAAATTAGTAGGTATGTGATAAGTGGATAGATAGGTAGATAGATTAAATTTAATAGGGGAACTCAATAAGAATTCCAGGTAAAGAAATTCACTTTGGGCACCATTAATAGATTTCAATAGTCTAGTATTAAATTACATGAAAAAGTGTTTTTATTGACAATAATATTTAACTTAAAAAGGATAATCAATGGCAGATATTCTTCCATAATATAGTGGCACACACATATCTAAAAACTATATAAAATGATTACAACTAGAGAAGTGATTAAGGGATAGAGGAGGAAGATAAATAAGTAAAAGTAAAATGAGCCAGAAGAAAAGTATTATGGTAAGTGCCTTGCTTGTGCTAATGATTTAAGTGTGCTATGAAAAAAAAAAAAAGAATGACTTCACTGCTAGTCAAATAGATATATCTATATTTTAGATTGATAAAAAGTTAAAGAATTTAATATAAGAAACTATCCTAGCAGAAAATTCATAAAAGGAGAATATTAATGGCCAATCTAATCTTAAGAATATTTGCCTGTTCAATAATTATTAGGGACATATAATTTAAAATAACATTGCAAAGAGAAAACACTTTTTCCTCTCACTATAAAAGCAATAAAAAACATAATATTTGATACTGAAATCCGTGAAAAACAAGTATTTCTTAATGGTTTTGAGTTCTGTAGTATTGGTAAATTGTTTGTTTATTTTGGAGGTAATTATGTAATGTCTCTCAATCTTAAAATATCGTAGCCTTTTTGACATTTGAGAAATCCATAAGACTACTTACTATAAAGACTTCAACAGAGCAGATTGAACTTTTCTCACACAAGGAAAATATCTGAAAATAGGCTTTCCCACTCTAAACCCCTAGAAATCTAGTTTCTAATTTTTTTCTTAAATATCCTTGGACACCCATTGCCTTGCATTACTTTCTTCTTTGCATCTACTTTGAAGAGCTTTACTTGAAACCACACTGTTACCTACATCTCATTGGTTATTATTTAGACATTGATTATTATTTAGATTTTGCACAATAAAGGACAGAAAGAGTAAGAACCTAACAGAAGCAGAAGAGATTAAGAAGTGGTGGCAAAAATATAGAGAAGAACTGTACAAAAAGGTCTAAATGACCAGGATAATCACAATGGGGTGGTCACTGACCTAGAGTCAGACATCATGGAATGTGAAGTCAAGTGGGCCTTAGGAAACACTACAAAGAACAAAGCTAGTGTAGGTGATGGAATTCCACCTGAGCTATTTAAAAAGATAATGCTGTTAAAGTGCTGCATTCAACATCCCAGCAAATTTGGAAACTCAGCAGTGACCACTGGACTGGAAAAGGTCAGTTTTCATTTCAATCCCAAAGAAGGGCAATGCCAAAGAATGTTCGAACTACCAAAGAGCTGCGCTCATTTCACAGGCTACCAAAATAATGCTCAAAGTTCCTCAAGCTAGGCTTCAACAGTACATGAACTGAGAACTTCCATATGTACAACCTAGATTTAGAAAAAGCAGAGAAACCAGAGATCAAATTGCCAACATCCACTCGATCATAGAAATAGCTAGAAAGTTCCAGAAAAAAATCTGCTTTATTGACTACACTGAAGCCTTTGAATGTGTGTATCACAACAAACTGTGGAAAATTCTTAAAAGAGATGGGAAGATCAGACCATCTTACCTGCCTCTTGAGAAACCTGTATCCAGGTCAGGAAGCAACAGTTGGAAATGAACACGGAAAAACAGACTGGTTCCAAATTAGGAAAGGAGTACATCAAGGCTATATATTGTCACCCTGCTTATTTAACCTATATGCAGAGTATATCATGAGAAATGCTGGGCTGAATGAAACGCAAGCTGGAATCAATATTGCCAGGAGAAATATCAACAACCTCAAATATACAGATGATACCACGCTAATGGCAAAAAGCGAAGAGGAATTAAAGAGCCTCTTGATGAAGTTGAAAGAGAAGAGTGAAAAAAATGGCTTAAAACTAAGCATCCAAAAAATTAAGATCAAGGCATCTGGTCCCATTACTTCATGGCAAGTAGATGGGGGGAAATGGAAACAGTGACAGACTCTATTTTCTTGAGCTCCAAAATCACTGCAGACAATGATTGCAGCCATGAAATCAAGACACTTGCTCCTTGGAAGAAAAGTTATGACAAACCTAGACAGCATTTTAAAAAACAGAGATATCACTTTGCTGACAAATGTCCTTATAGTCAAAACTATTTTTTTTCAGTAGTCACGTATGGATGTGAGAGTTGGACCATAGAGAAAGCTGAGTGAGGAAGAATTGATGCTTTTGAATTGTAGTGCTGGAGAAGACTCTTGAGCGTCCCTTGGACAATCAGTAGATCAAACCAGTCAATCCTAAAGGAAATGAACCCTGAATGCTCATTGGAAGGACTGATGCTGAAGCTGAATCTCTAATACTTTGGCTACCTGATGCAAAATGCCAACTCATTGGAAAAGACCCTGATGTTGGGAAAGGTTGAGAGTATGAGGATAAGGGGACAACAGAAGATGAAATGATTGGATGGCATCATCGTCTCATGGACATGAGTTTATGCAAATTCTTGGAGACTGTGAAGGACAGGGAAGCCTGGCACACTGCAGTCCATGGAGTTGCACACAGACGAGTGACTGAATGACAACCAAATGTGAAGAGAGGATAGAAAATTAAAGTTTTTGCACTCTTAAAATTAACAAAATATTTTTAGAGTAGTTTTAGGTTTACCAAAAATATTAGAGAAAATATAGAGAATTCCCATATGTATATACCCTCTCTCTCCCTTACACACAATTTCCTTCTTAATAATATAATACATTAATATGATACATTTGTTGCAGTGGATATACCAATGTTGATACACTATTATTAACTAAAGTTTATAGTTTATAGTTTTTGTGTTGTACAGTTTTATGGATTTTGACAAAACCATAATGCCACCAGAATGCCATTTTTACAGTATTTCCATATAATTCAAAATGAAATGCAGCAGCCAAAAAATTCCTTCTGTTCCATCTCTTAACCCCCTTGAATCCCTGGCAATCATAGTTCTTTCTACTGACTCTCTAGGCTTATATTATGAAAAATGGTTATATCTTCATGTAGATAATAACTAGGGCAAGATGAAAGACATTTCCAGTTTTCTTTAAATGTGTTTGTAATGTTTAGGTTTTTTTTTTTTTTTTAATAATAAGGTTAACTCAATTACCAGGATGAAACAATATATTTCTCCAAGATTGTGGAACTTGATCTAGGTATATTGTTTGGAGCACAAATTCTTGTGAGGATGTACTGCCTTGGTTTAAGGCCTTATTCTGACACTTACCAGTTTTGTAAATTTGGAAGAGAATTTCATATCTCTGAAGATAATAATAGCAACAGTACATGTGTTTTATGAGAAATTATTGAGATGCTGTGTTCAGATTTCTTAGCATAGCATCTGGAACACTTACTATTGCTCAATAATTGTTAAATATTATTATTTTAGTATTATAACATGAAGAATTTAAATTGTACATGAAAATAGGTCCTTTCATTTGAATTAATGAGCAGTAAAATGGACTACTGAACAATCTGAAAATTTATTTTTCTTGCAATGCCTCCTAAAATCCCAAGGTCATCTTTGCTTATGGTGGATTAGAGGTGTTCTTTTCTTTAACTAAGTATTCATATTCCAAACAGAGAATGCAATGGTAACTCACTCCAGTACTCTTGCCTGGAAAATCCCATGGACGGAGGAGCCTGGTAGGCTGCAGTCCATGGGGTCGTGAAGAGTTGGACACGACTGAGCGACTTTCACTTTTCACTTTCATAAATTGGAGAAGGAAGTGGCAACTCACTCCAGTATTCTTGCCTGGAGAATCCCAGGGAGGGCAGAGACTGGTGGGCTACTGTCTGTTGGGTCACACAGAGTCAGACATGGCTGAAGCGATTTAGCAGCAGCAGGAGCAGCATATTCTAAAATAACTTGTAGTGATTCAAATGGAAATTGATTAGTTTCTAGATGGAAAGTTATTATTTCCTTTTAAAGAATCATGTTTAATACATCATGAAATAATAGAAACCTCAAACATAATAAAATGTGAAATGACTCACGTAAGACTGTGGCATGGGAATAAATATGCAGGCAAAAAAATATTAAGACAAATGGAATTTGATCTAAAATAACAAAGAATTCACCAAAGAAGCAAGTTTTGAATTAAATTCCTGAAAGGCACACAGCTAAAGGTCCTTTAAGGATACTAGCTGATATGACAGCAGCGAAGTCTTCATGCAAGACTGACATTTGGGCTTGCACTTGTGCTATTGCTTTCATTATGGGAAGAACATATTATACTAACGTGCTGGTTCCAAGTAGAGCTTGAAATACATGTTGAGCCAAACTGTCTGAACAGAGTTATCTCAGTGGACTGACACTAGCTTGGCTGACTATAGATGATCCAGAGACAAGTAAATTAAATAAATAATTATTTTTTAATACCAGTGAAATTTTGTGTTGATTTCTATACAATAGCTAATGTATATGAGATAACATTTTCCACTGAAAATAAGTATTAATCAGCGTAGTAGTGTTACTCCAACATCTAAGATTATTTGGGCTTCAGAGTTAAAGAGGATAAAGCCCTAAATAAAGTATAAAAATGAGATAAATGGAACTTAAAGTCCTGCTTTTTAAAAATTCTTTAAAGCTTTCTTTAGTTGGAGGGTAATTGCTTTACAATGTGTGTTGGCTTCTGCCATACAGCAATGCAAATCAGCTCTAATTATATATATATATATATATATATATATAATGTTACTAAATATATATTAAATATATAGCCCCTTCCTTATAAGCCTCCATTTTCCCTCCATCCTACCCCTCTAAGTCTTCACAGAGCTCCAGGCTGGCTCCCTGTGTTATACAGCAAGTTCCCACTAGGTTTGTATTTTACTCATGATACTATATATGTGTCAATGATACCTTCTCAATTCTTTCTATCTTCTGTTCCCCTACTGCGTCCACAAGTCTGTTCTCTATGTCTGTGTCTCCATTCCTCCTCTGCAAATAGGTTCACCAGTACTATTTTTCTTGATTTTAAATATATATGTGTTAATACACAGTATTTGTTTTTCCCTTTCTGACCTATTTCACTGTGAATAACTCTAGGTTCTAAGGCTTTTGGTTCATCCACCTCACTACAACTGACTCAAATCCATTCTGTTTTATGGCTGAATACTATTCCATTGTATATACCTACCACATCATCTGTCAATGGTCACTTAAGTTGCTTTCATGCCCTGGCTATTGTAAATAGTACTGCAATGAACATCGGGGTACATGTGTCTTTTTGAATTGGGGTTTTCTCAGGGTATATACCCAGTAGAAGGATTACTATGTCATATGGTAATTTTATTCCCATTTTTTAGGGAATCTCCATACCATTCTCCATAATGTCTGTATCAATTTAAATTCCCACCAACATTGCAGGAAGGTTCTCTTTTCTCTCCATCCTCTCCAGCCTTCATTGTTTTGTGCATTTTTTGGTGATGACCATTGTGTTTGGTGTGAGATGATACTTTATTGTAGTTTTGATTTGCATTTCTCTAATAATGAGCAACTTCGGCTATCTTTTCATGTACTTATTGGCCATCTGTGTGTCCTCTTTGGAGAAAGTTCCTGTCTTTGAAAGATGTTAAAATTCTGTATCTGAAAATGTTCTCATCTTAATTTTGTGGTGAATTATATATCACCTCAACTAAATATACCATTTAGAAACAGAGACAAATAATTTGTAACCTGTCTCTTTTTCATTCCATTAATTTTTAAAAAATATTTTAAGAGAAAACTAATTTAACAATGAGAATGCAGACAGATAAATGGAAGTAGTGTGAAAATTTTATATCGGTGTATCCCATAAGTTAATAAATTGGTAAAATCCTTAAAAGACAGAATTTTTTTGTAAACAAAATTGGCAGAAAAATAAAGTCTAAGTAGATCTATGGATTATTAAATTAATTTACTTTGAATTAAAAACCTTCCTACAATGAAAACCCCAAGCCCAGAAGTTTTCACTGATTAATTCTATCAGAGATTTTAGAAACAAATATCAATCATATGCACTGCTGTTGAATAATATGGAAAGAAGGACCTCTTCCCAGCTGATTTTAAAAATTCTGTATTATTCTGATATCAGAACTAGTCAAAGATATTATGAAATAAAATCAATGAATAAACCAACAAATATCTCTCATGAACATATGATGCAAAAATCCTCTGGCATGTGTAGTTTCCAAAGACAAGTCTATTTTCATTCTTTATTTCTCTGTGAATAATATGCATTACCACTGGCTACTTTTAAGATTTATTTCTACTGAAAATTTGCTTATAAATTTAGCAATGTATGAAAAGATAATGGATATAAACCAAGTACAGTTTCTCCCAGGAATTCAAGGAAAATTTAGCTTTCCAAAATTTATTTGCAGACCAGAATGAAAAGAGACTGGATTATTTTCTATAGTAAACAACTGAAAAATAGGATGCATGTATGCTAAGTCATTTCAGTCATGTCCAATTCTTTGCAATCTGATGGACCATAGCCCACCATGCTCCTGTGTCCATGGGACTCTCCAGGCAAGAATACTGGAGTGGCTTGCCATGCCCTCCTTCAGTGGATATTCCTGGAGTGATTGAACCCAGCTCTCTTTTGTCTCCTGTTTTGGCAAGCAGGTTCTTTACCACTAGTGCCACCTGGTATAAACTATATGAAACAAAACTTTTCTTCAAAAAAATTATTTATTTATGTTTATGCTGAGTCTTCATTGCTGCCATTGAACTTCCTCTGGTGGGTCGCAAGCCAGGGCTAGTCATTTTTGCCGTGCACATGTTTCTCATTGCGCTGGCTTCTCTTGTTGCAGAATATAGTCTCCAGGCTCAGGCTTCAGTAGTTGCAGCACACGGGCTCAGTAGTTGTGGCTCATAGGCTCAGTAGCTCCATGGCATGTGGAATCTTCCCAAGAATCAATCCTGTGTTCTCCTGCATTGGCAGGCAGATTCTTAATCACTGTACTACCAAGGAAATCATGAAACAGTACTTTTCTTACACTGGACAGAAGGTAGTGGATTGTGACCACTAAAAGCAACTGTGATTGTACCAGCTTGCTTCTTGGGGTCAGTTTCCAGGCTTGGTCACCAGGAATGGAAACTCAACCTTGATTCAGTGGTCTCACTAATGTAAGGAGACACAAATTGTTATTTGAAGCCTAACCAGCTACAGTGGGCAGGGCACATAATCAAATGGTGAAACTCTGAAGGAAAAAAAAAACAACTCCAGAGATTGGAAGAGGAGTTCACTGAACTCTTTTGACTAAAGACTGAGCTGTGCATGTACAAGCAGAAATGATCTTTTATTCCTTTATTGCCATTTATCATCATTTGGTGGAGACAGAAATAAGTATATACACCAGGTTTTATAAAACATGTGTTTTAATTTAAAACATTTCTAAAAGAATGATTTAAAATAAAAGCAGACTAAATCAAATTGTAAGAGCAAAAAAAAAAAAATAAGTACATCATAATGAATTCATCCTTATGGTTAAACTTTAAATTTAAAATTCCAATGAAATAAGTGGAAAAATAAATTTTATCTATCTCTTAAAAATTTGGTATATATGTAAAATGAGGGAGAAAGGGAAGAGAGGAGCTGAGAGGGAATGAATTCCACAGTGTTTTTCTTGGGGGCATCAGGATATTAAAGCCACATGATTTTTATTTTGATAAAATCTTGTTGATGGTAACAGCTGAACATTTATCTAGTTAGGTCATAAAAAAGTTATTTTTATATATTTTAGATTATTTACAATAGAGACTAAGAAATGTATCCCTTTAATATGTTTTGTGATAGTGTACAGTTTTTTTTTTTCACTGGATGGTAATTCTTTTATCAGAATTTTAAAATACAGGCAGTATTTAAAAATAGCATGCCTTGGAAATATCCACTAATAGCATCCCTGAATCATTCCTTGTCATCTATAGTGGATTATGAACGTTTCTTAATATATTCTGTTTGTATTGCTGCTACTGATTAATAAAGGTTGTTTTCTACTCACTAAATCAACATTGATATAAACAGTATTTTTAATAATTTAGTCACCTTACATAATGAGTTTGAATCATTCAGAATGAAGACTATTTTTCTTGTTGTTTCCTTTTTATATCTTCTATTTAAAACATAGCTGTCAAAGTAGTTGATTGCTATGGTAGGACTGATAACTTTTAATCACCCAGAAAATTTATAACTAAACTTGCTGTTGGGTGTGTCAAAGAAAAATCTGCTTTAATTTGTCTCTTGGTTATTTTATTCTAACTGAAGGTGTTTCTTTTCTCAATATGAAGTTTACAGCTAGATATAGGTTGCATTTCATTGAAATAGGTCTGGTAACTGTTGCAAGGATGTGGTAATCAAAAAAAAAATTAAAGTAAACTTTTTTTCTCTGAATTAAGGCGTAATTCATCATCACAAACCATCAAAATGATTTGCTCACAGAAAATCAAAGTGAATTTAATCCTTTGCATCTTTAACCTTACATCCACTCTATTTCTCAGGATTTAAATAAATTATTTGTTACTCAAGAAGATATATTGCATCAAAACTTAAGAAAATTAAGCCTGAGTCAGAACTCAGTCTTTTCAACTCAGATTTATATATATATATATATATATATATATATATGCCATTAAATATATATATATATATATATAGGCATAAAGAGATAGCTTTAGAATGAACACCATGCTTTCTTTTGATGTCTAATTAGGAAGAAAAGAAACACATGTATTGTCATGCTAATTGAATTTATTTGAGTTTTCTCTTTAAACAGGACAAGAATTTAACTACTTTACCTAAAAGAAAGTGCATTTAGTTTTTATTCAAAATACTTACATGTGTTAATAGTGACACTATTCGTAATAGTCAGAACTTGGGAGTTATGGAAGATCTATTAAGAGAAAATTTGTAAAAATGTTGATGTATTCATGGAATGAACTATCATATAGCAATAAAAATAAATTGACTATAACTCCATTCTACAATATGGGTGATCTCACATAGTATTGAGTGACAGAAGTCAGACACAGAATTCTGTACTCTTTTACTACACCTATACGAAGTTCAAATGATCATGACTAATCCATGGTGAAAACTCAGGATATTGGTTACCCTTTTAGGGAAGTAAACTAGTAGGTGCCGCAACAGTGGCCACTATAATGCTAAGAAATATCCTACACCCGATTTGGGTGCAATACAATTAGATTTATTCACTTTTTTGTATATATGTCATATATTACTCAAAGGTTAAAAAATAGAATATATCTAGCAACAGGAAAGCTAGCAGTACTGCAGTTACAAAGATCTATGTTCTTGGTATCGATATCTTTGTTATTCACCATAAGTTCCTGTTCCAGACACACAGTAAGGCCAAACAAACCAAAGTATCAGAGTTTGGATCAGAGAAAGGCTTATTTCAGGGCCAAGCAGGGAGAACAGACGGTACATGGTCAAACAATGTGAACTCTCAGATGGTTTTCAGGGGTGAGGAAAAAAGTTTTCTAGGCAAAATTTTGGATGAGGGCTGCGTGTTGTGTGACTTTCTTCTGATTGGTTGGTGGTGAGGTAATAGGATGATGCTCCAGGCTGGTGTTTAACTTGAAGTTAAAGGGAGTGGGGACCTTAGTTCCTGTGGAGGAACTCAAAGTTGTTGTTACGCATATTCCTTTAGGAGGAAAAAGTTTGCCCCATATCTGCACTAATGTTTCTTGCCTGCTCCTCCTTTGTTTTTGAATTATCTCTCCTCCCTAATTAGTGACTGAATCTGCTCTTTGGAAATCAGGGAAGGTCTAGGAGACTGAAGCCTATTTTCTACAAACAAGAAACAGAGGACACAGAGAATTTGATTCTGGCAGGGCCCCATAGTGTCCTGCTCAGTTTTATTTTCACAAGAAGAATGAGAAAATGAATTGCATCAGTTCAGTTCAGTTCAGTTGCTCAGTCGTGTCCGACTCTTTATGACCCCATAAACTGCAGTATACCAGACTTCTCTGTCCATCACCAACTCCAGGAACTTATGCAAACTTATGTCCATCGACTCAGTGATGCCATCCAACCATCTTGTCCTCTGCTGTCTCCTTCTCCTCCTGCCTTCAATCTTTCCCAGCATCAAGGTCTTTTCAAATGAGTCAGTTCTTTGCATCAGGTGGCCAAAGTATTGGAGTTTCAGCTTCAACATCAGTCCTTCCAATGAATATTCAGGACTGATTTCCTTTAGGATTGACTGGTTGTATCTCCTTGCAGTCCAAGTAACTCTCAAGAGTCTTCTCCAACACCACAGTTCAAAAGCACCAATTCTTCAGTGCTCAGCTTTCTTTATAGTCCAACTCTCACATCCATACATGACTACTGGAAAAACCATAACTTTGACTAGACGGAATTTTGCTGGCAAACTAATGTGTCTGCTTTTTAATATGCTCTCTAGGTTGGTCATAGCCTTTCTTCCAAAGAGCTATGAATTACACAATGCCCTTTAATTATATTTACTGCATTAATGTTATTAGTAAATATAAATGAACTTTAAAAAGCTATAATTCTATGCACCATTATCTTTTAATATAGCATGAAATACTCTGCAGAAGAGCAATGCATATTCATTGTGACAGGAAAATAGGATACAAACTATTCACTGTTTAATTCCTGCTAGACACGATTTTCCTGTGCCCAATATTCATCCCAACTAGTAATTTTATCTTCACTAATCCTAGAGAGTTGACCACAAGTAAATTTTGGAAGATTGCATTGTGCACTATGTTGATTAATGTACTAGTCAGGTATGTATTCAGTAAATCATACAGTTGTAATAAGTTGGGTAAAGTTGAGTTGTTTATCATGGTCATAGCCTTCATGATTTTGTTTGTAGTATATATACTTCATTTTCAATACCAGAAGGTGAAAATTCTTAGTCTGTTCATCAAATGTGGTCACAGTCGCACACATATACAGGTACACACTGTAAACTAAAAAATATCCACAGCTTGAGAGTTGCAAATTAAGTTTTATTTGGGGCAAAGTGAGGAATGCATCCTGGGAGACAAAGCCTCAGATAGCTCTGAGGGACTGTTCCAAAGAGGCAGTGAGGGAAGGTCAATATATACAATTTTGGTGAAGGGAAGTTCAATGCAATCAAGTGCTTACTTTACAAAAGATTTTCTGTTAGTCACTGATGAGGAGATGATGTCATCATTTAAGGAAAATATAGTCTTTTCTACTGTTGGAAATGGTTTTAAAGTGGTGCTTCAGGAATAGAACAGACAATCAAAAATGGCTCAGAAAGATAGCCTGTACTTCTGCAGAAGGGTGCACTACAGAAAAAGGTCTGGAAGCAAGCACACCAAGAGGAGGGAGGGAAATCTGCTCGTTTTTGTCCCTAAGACTGAAGTTCCCTCCCCTGGTTCCTCACAGGCTGAGGAAAACAGAGTCCCAAACTTCCCCAAACTTTGCCTAAGTTTTTATTAGTTAACAGGGGTCATGTGAAATACTTGTAAGCTCCTGAGTGGAGGATTCATATTAACTATTTTCCCCACCCCTTTAGTTTGCTGCAGGATGTTCAGGGTAAAAACCATGAAATTAGCCTGCCACACTGTTTTTATGAAGAAGGGGAACCAGAGAGGGAAAGAACAAGGGATTGGTGATCAGCTGCCAGTTTTAGAAAATTTATTCACAAGCTGGGTACATGTATATATAGATACATGTGTGTGTATACATACATATATATATATATATGTATGTATACCCTTTTATATATACATGAGTGCCAGGCTGCGACAGCATAGGAGCAGCTGAGAGGAGCTACCCCATGTCCGAGGTCAGGGGTGATGGCCGGGAGGAGCTACCCTACACCCTAGGCCAGGGGCTGCGGCCAAGAGGAGCAACACCACGGCCAAGGAGCAGTGGCTGCACGGGCGCAGGGGGGCCTAGAGGAGATACTCCACGTTCAAGGTCAGGAGGGGCGGCTGTGAGGTAAGGAGCAGTGGCTGCACTTTGCTGGAGCAGCCATGAAGAGATACCCCACGTCCAAGGTAACAGAATCCCAAGTAAGATGGTAGATGTTGCAAGAGGGCATCAGAAGGCAGATTCACTGAAACCATAATCACAGAAAACTAGTCAATCTAATCACACTAGGGTTAATTCAATGAAACTAAGCCAAGCCCTGTGGGGCCACACAAGATGGGTGGTTCACGGTGGAGAGGTCTGACAGAACGTGGTCCACTGGAGAAGGGAATGGCAAACCAGTTCAGCATTCTTGCCTTGAGAACCCCATGAACAGTATGAAAAGGCAAAATGATAGGATACTGAAAGAGGAACTCCCCAGGTCAATAGGTGCCCAATATGCTACTGGAGATCAGTGGAGAAATAACTCCAGAAAGAATGAAGGGATGGAGCCAAAGCAAAAACAATACCCAGCTGTGGATGTGACTGGTGATAGAAGCAAGGTCCAGGGTTGTAAAGAGCAATATTGCATAGGAACCTGGAATGTTAGGTCATGAATCAAGGCAAATTGGAAGAGGTCAAATAGGAGATGGCTAGAGTGAACGTCAACATGCTAGGAATCAGCAAACTGAAATGGACTGGAATGGGTGAATTTAACTCAGATGACCATTATATCTACTACTGTGGGCAGGAACCCCTCAGAAGAAATACAGTAGCCATCATGGTCAACAAAAGAGTCCGAAATGCAGTACTTGGATGCCATCTCAAAAACGACAGAATGATCTCTGTTCATCTCCAAGGCAAGCCATTCAATATCACAGTAATCGAATCCTATGCCCCAACCAGCTTTTTCAGTGAAGAAGCTGAAGTTGAATGGTTCTATGAAGATCTACAAGACCTTTTAGAACTAACACCCAAAAAAAGATGTTCTTTTCATTATATGATACTGCAATGCGAAAGTAGGAAGTCAAGAAACATCTGGACTAACAAGCAATTTGGCCTTGAAATATGGAATGAAGCAGGGCAAAGGCTAATAGAGTTTTGCCAAGAGAACACACTGCTCATAGAAAACACCCTCTCCCAACAACACAAGAGAAGACTCTACACATGGACATCACCAGATGGTCAACACTGAAATCAGGTTGATTATATTCTTCACAGACAAAGATGGAGAAACTCTATACAGCCAGAGAAAACAAGACCGGGAGCTGAGTGTGGCTCAGATCACGAGCTCCTTATTGCCAAATTCAGATATAAATTGAAGAAAGCAGGGAAAACCAATAGACCATTCAGCTTTGACCTAAATCAAATCCCTTATGATTATACAGTGGCAGTGAGAAATAGATTTAAGGGCCTAGATCTGATAGATAGAGTGCCTGATGAACTATGGAATGAGGTTCATGACATTGTATGGGAGACAGGGATCAAGACCATCCCCATGGAAAAGAAATACAAAAAAGCAAAATGGCTGTCTGGGGAAGCCTTACAAATAGCTGTGAAAAGAAGAGAAGTGAAAAGCAAAGGAGAAAAGGAAAGATATAAGCATCTGAATGCAGAGTTCCAAAGCATAGCAAGAAGAGATAAGAAAGCCTTCTTCAGTGATCCATGCAAAGAAATAGAGGAAAAGAACAGAATGAGAAAGACTAGAGATCTCTTCAAGAAAATTAGAGTTACCAAGGGAATATTTCATGCAAAGATGGGCTTGATAAAGGACAGAAATGTTATGGACATAACAGAAGCAGAAGATATTAGGAAGAGGTGGCAAGAATACACAGAAGAAATGTAAAAAAGATCTTCATGACCCAGATAATCACGATGGTATGATCACTCACCTAGAGCCAGACATCCTAGAATGTGAAGTCAAGTGGGCCTTTGAAAGCATCACTATGAACAAAGCTAATGGAGGTGACAGAATTCCAGGTGAGCTGTTTCAAATCCTGAAAGATGATGCTGTGAAAGTGCTGCACTAAACATGCCAGCACATTTGGAAAACTCAGCAGTGGCCACAGGACTGGAGAAGGTCAGTTTTCATTCTAATCCCAAAGAAAGGCAATGTCAAAGAACGCTCAAACTACTGCCCAACTGCACTCATCATATGCTAGTAAAGTAATGCTCAAAATTCTCCAAGCCAGGCTTCAGCAATGTGTAAACTGTGAACTTCCAGATGTTCAAGCTGGTTTTAGAAAAGGCAGAGGAACCAGAGATCAAATTGCCAACATCCGCTGGATCATGGAAAAAGCAAGAGAGTTCCAGAAAAAACATCAATTTCTGCTTTATTGACTATGCCAAAGCCTTTGACTGTGTGGATCACAATAAACTGTGGAAAATTCTGAAAGAAATGGGAATACCAGAACACTTGACCTGCCTTTTGAGAAACCTATGTGCAGGTCAGGAACCAACAGTTAGAACTGGACATGGAACAACAGACTGGTTCTTATAGGAAAAGGAGTACCTCAAGGCTGTATATTGTCACTCTGCTTATTTAACTTATATGCAGAGTACATCATGAGAAACGCTGGAGTGGAAGAAACACAAGCTGGAATCAAGATTGCTGGGAGGAATATCAATAACCTAAGATATGCAGATGACACCACTCTTATGGCAGAAAGTGAAGAAGAATTAACAACCCTCTTGATGAAACGGAAAGAGGAGAGTGAAAAGTTTGGCTTAAAGCTCAACATTCAGAAAACGAAGATCATGGCATCCGGTCCCATCACTTCATGGGAAATAGGGGGGCAAACAGTGGAAACTGTGTCAGACTTTATTTGGGGGGGGCTCCAAAATCGCTGCAGATGGTGACTGCAGCCATGAAATTAAAAGATGCTTACTCCTTGGAAGGAAAGTTATGACCAACCTAGATAACATATTCAAAAGCAGAGACATTACTTTGCCAACAAAAGTCCATCTAGTTAAGACTATGGTTTTTCCAGTAGTCATTTATGGATGTGAGAGTTGGGCTGTGAAGAAAGCTGAGTGCCAAAAAATTGATGCTTTTGAATTGTGGTGTTGGAGAAGACTCTTGAGAGTCTGTTGGACTGCAAGGAGATCCAACCAGTCCATTTTAAAGATCAGCCTTGAGTGTTCTTTGGAAGGAATGATGCTAAAGCTAAAACTCCAGTACTCTGGCCACCGCATGTGAAGTGTTGACTCATTGGAAAAGAGTCTGATGCTGGGAGGGATTGGAGGCAGGAGGAAAAGCAGATGTCAGAGGATGAGATGGCTGAATGGCATCACTGACTCGATGGAGGTGAGTTTGAGTGAACTTTGGGAGTTGGTGATAGACAGGGAGGCCTGGCGTGCTGCGATTCATGGGGTCACAAAGCATTGGACACTACTGAGTGACTGAACTGAACTGAACTGATATCCTTTTATTCAGCTATTATTTAAAAAAATGTATATGGGTCATTTTTCTATCTCTTTTATCTTCCTCTTTGGTAGAAAGGACATACTTATTTAAACTATTAAAGAAGAAGATATAAGAAATAAAGAATTGATTCCTATTCATTATTTAGAATATATATATATGCATATCCAGCTTGCAAATAAGATTTCTAAGAGGTGGTTCATTACTTGTTTTGTTCTCTTCCTGGTTAGTCTTCTTCATATGAACAATTTTGCAGCCTAATTTCGTGGGCTTTATCCTTAACTTGTGCAAACCACTAAAGGTGTGGGGCAAATAGTTAATATAATTCCTCCACTCAGGAGCTTTGAAGTGTTACTCATGGCCAACATTGACAAAAAAACACTTAGGTGATGTTCGATGAAGACTGAGATTCTCTGATTCTCAACCTATGAGCAATCAGGGGAGGGAACCCGTGTCTTAGGGATAAAAACTGATTTGACCTCTCCCTCTGTCTGCTTGCTCCCAGACCCTTTCTGTAGAGCAGGATTCTGCAGAAGTAAGGACTACCTCACTGAGCCATTTTTAATTGTCTGTTTTATTCCTGCAATAACATTTGGGAGCATTTCCAACAATCATGAATGAATTTACTGTTTTTCTAGATATGAAGAGATGCAAAGATTGGGACAAATAGATTCAAGGGCTTAGGTCTGATAGAATGCCAGAAGAATTACGGGTGGAAGTTTGTAACATTATATAGGAGGCGATGATCAAAAACATCCCCAAGAAAAAAAAGGGAAAATGGTTGACTGAGGAAGCCTTAAAAACAGCTGAGAAAAGAAGAGAAAAAAAAGCAAAGGAGAAAAGGAAAGATGTACCTATCTGAATGCAGAGTTCCAAAGAATAGCAAGGAGAGATAAAGACTTTGCAAGTGAATAATGCAAAGAAATAGAGGAAAATAATAGAATGGGAAATACTGGATATTTCTTCAAGAAAATTAGAGATATCAAGGGAACATTTCTCACAAATATGCGCACAATAAAGGACGGAAACAGTACGAAGCTAACAGAAGCAGAAGATATTAAGAGGTAGCAAGAATACACAGAAGAATTATACCAAAAAAATTTTAATGACCTGGATAACCATGACAGTGTGATCACTCACCTAAAGCCAGAAATCTTGGAGTGTGAAGTCAAGTGGGCCTTAGGAAGCACTACTACTAACAAAGTTGGTGGAGGTTATGGAACTCCAGCTGAGCTATTTGAAATACTGAAAGATGATACCATTAAAGTGCTACACTTAGTAGGCCAGCAAACTTGGAAAACTCAATAGTGGCCATAGGACTGGAAAAGGTCAGTTTTCATTCTAATCCCAAAGAATGGCAATGCCAAAGAACATTCAAACAACTGCACAATTGCAGCCTAGCAAGATAATGATCAATAATCTTTCAAGCTAGACTTCAACAGTACATGAACTAAGAACTTCCAGATGTACAAGCTGGATTTAGAAAAGGCAGAGAAACCAGAGATCAAATAGCTAATATCCATTGGATAATAGATAAAAGCGAAAGAATTCCAGGGGAAAAAAAAAATGAACTTCTGCTTCATTGACTATGCTAAAGCCTTTGACTGTGTGGCTCACCAAAAAACTGTGGAAAATTCTCAAAGAGATGGGAATACCAGATCACCTTACCTTCCTCTAGAGAAACCTGTATGCAGATCAAGAAACAACAGTCAGTACCAGACATGAAACAACAGACTGGTTCAAAATTTGGAAAGGAGTATGTTAAGACTATATATTGTCACCCTGCTTATTTAACTTATATGCAGAGTACATCATGTGACATGCCAGGCTGGATGAACCTGGATGACACCACCCTTATGCATAAAGTGAAGAGGAACTAAAGAGCCTCTTGATGAAGGTGAAAGAGGAGAGTGAAAAAATTGGCTTAAAACTCAACATTCAAAAAACTAAGATCATGGCATCTGGTTCAGTCACTTCATGGCAAATATGTATGCTTAGTCTCTCAGTCATGTCTGACTTTTTGCAGCCCCATGAAATGTAGCCTGTCAGAGTCCTTTGTCTATGGGATTCTCCAGGCAAAAATACTGGAGTAGGTTGCTATGGCCTCCTCCAGGGGATCTTCCCAACCCAGGGATAAAACCCAGGGTTCCTGCATTGCAAGCGGATTCTTTACCATCTGAGCCACCAGGGAAAATAAGTGGGGGAAAATGGAAACTGATTGGCTTTATTTCTTGGGCTCCAAAATCACTGCAGACAGTGACTGGAGCCATGAAATTAAAAGACACTTGCTGCTTGGAAGGAATACTATGACAAACCTAGATAGCATATGGTAAAGCAGAGACATCAGTTTGCCAACAAATGTCCATATAGTCAAATCCATGTTTTTTCCAGGAGTCACATATGGATGTGAGATTTGTACCATAAAGTAGGTTGTGTTGATGCTTTTGAACTGTGGTGCTAGGGAAGACTCTTCAGAGTCCCTTGAACAATAAGGAGATCAAATCACTTAATCCTAAAGGAAATCAACACTGAATATTTATTGGAAGGATTGATGCTGAAGCTGAAGTTCCAATACTTTGACCACCTGATGCCAAGAGCCTACTGATTACAAAAGACCTTGATCCTTGAAAAGATTGAAGGCAGGAGGAGAAGGGAATGACAAAGGATGAGATGGTTGGATAGCATCACCAATTCAATGGATATGAGTTTAAGTAAACTCCATTTCGTGGGTGTGAAAGACTGGAAGCCTAGCATGCTGCAATCCGTGGAGTCACAAAGATTAGACCTGAATGAGTGACTGAATAATGAAGATTTGGGCCATGAAATCAGTTCTTAAAAATCTCTAACTACCTAAAGACCTGTTCCAGGGCTTCTCTGGTGGTTCAGAAGGTAAAGAATCTGCCTGCAATGCAGGAGTCCTAGGTTCAATCCCTGGTTTGGAAAGATACCCTGGAGCAGAAAATGGCAACCCACTTCAGTTTTCTTGCCTGGAGAATTACATGGCAGGCTACATTCCATGGAATCACAAAGAGTTGTACAGGATTGAATGACTAACACAGGCCAAGACCTGTTCCTCCAAATTCTCAGCAACACAGAGTGCCTCACTCCGCCCTGAACTCCCTCGGGAGTATTGAAGATCAACAGCTGCAGCAGCATAGGGTTCAATCTCCACAGAGGCAGAAGGCAAATGCCCTTGTTATGGTGTTCAGCCGCTGGAAAATGCTCTTGGCAAGTGCCAATTTGTAGTTGACAACACACATAGAGATATATTTGTGATGCTCAGTGTGAGGTAATGTTACCTGTTCAAACTTGCTCTGCTTGCTTCATGAAAGACCAATTAACCGAGAGAAGAAGTGTTGAGGCAAGGAATTTTAGTTTATTTGGAGAACTTGCTGCCCAGGAAGATGGCAGACTAATGTCTCAATATAACCATTTTGTTGGGGTCTGGATGCCAGGTTCTTTTATAGAAAAGTGTGGGGGAGGGGAGGTGAGGAAGTAGAGTAAAAAGACCATTTACTTGCAAATATCTCCTAGAATGGCAAGCCTTGGAGGAGGGTATGCGTTAATTCCTTCCTTCCTGCCATCCACAAATGGACCAGGTCCTGAACAAAGGCACTTTGGTTTAATATTCAGACACAGGGGCAGAGTTCCCTGAGGTAGGCTTTTTTTTTTTTTTTTGTATAAACTGTATCTTTTTACTGAATAAAAGCAATGAGAAGCAAATGTTAAAGAAACATATCCAACATAGAGCCATTATTTGCTCTTCCCTGTAATAGTAGGCTTTAAAAATGGAATTTAAAATAATTGAAGACAATATTTCCCATTTGAAAATCTCTATTTTTGGCTTCTCCAGACTTTTTAGGAAACTTAGACCTATATTTTCTTTTTCTTGTTTATCTTTTAGTTTAAAAGTTCAGATTTATTTAGGTTTTACATAATGTCCTCTTTTTTGGTTGCCCTAGGGTCCTATCCAGGGATACCATATTATATTGAGTTGTCACATTGCCATAAGACTTACTTGGTTGTGGCAGTTTTTTAGGCATTTTTAGTTGTGATGATCTTGACAGTTCCAAGTAGTTCAGTTCAGTTCAGTTGCTCAGTCATGTCTGACCCTTTGTGACCCCATGGACTGCAACACGCCAGGCTTCCTTGTCCATCACCAACTCCCAGAACCTACTCAAACCCATGTCTATTGAGTCAGTGATGCCATCCAACCATCTCATCCTCTGTCGTCCCCTTCTCCACCCACTTTTAATCTTTCCCAGCATCAGGGTCTTTTCAAATGAGTCGATTCTTCACATCAGGTTCCAATAAATACTGGTCAGATATTTTGAAGAATGTCCCTAAATTTGAGCTTGTCTGATGTTTTCCTCATGATTAGACTTGGGTTAAAGGGAGGAAGATCACAAAGATAAAATACCATTTTCAGCATGTCATATCAAGAATACACACAAGCAACAAACCTTATCACTGTTGAAGGTTACCTAGCTCACATGTCTCAGCTAGTGTTTTTCAGATTTACACATTGTAGTTACTCTTATTTCCTCCAAGTTGGCTCCCCCCAATACTATTCTCTTTTTTAAAATATAAATGTATTTATTTTAATTGGAGGCTAATTACTTTGCAATTGTATTGGTTTTGCCATACATTGACATGAATCTGCCATGGGTGTACATGTGTTCCCCATCCTGAACCCCCCTCCCAGCTCTCTCCCCATACCACCCCTCTGGGCCATCCTAATGCACCAGCCAAGAGCACCCTGTATCATGTATCAAACCTGGACTGGTGATTCATTTCACATATGATAATATACATGTCTCAATGCTATTCTCCAAAATTATCTCACCCTCATGCTCTCCCACAGAATCCAAAAGACTGTTCTATACATCTGTGTCTTTTTTGCTCTCTTGCATACAGGGCTATCATTATCATCTTTCTAAATTCTCTATATATGCATTATCATACTGTATTGGTGTTTTTCTTTCTAGCTTACTTCACTCTGTATAATAGGTTCCAGTTTCATCCCCCTCATTAGAACTTGATTAAAATGTATTCTTTTTAATGGCTGAGTAATACTCCATTGTGTATATGTACCACAGCTTTCTTATCCATTCATCTGCTGATGGACATCTAGGTTGCTTCCATATCCTGGCTATTATAAACAGTGCTATAAAACTCCTAGAGGCAAACATAGGCAAAACACTCTCTGACAAATCACAACAGGATCCTCTATGACCCACCTCCCAGAATATTGGAAATAAAAGTAAAAATAAACAAATGGGACCTAATTAAATTTGAAAGCTTCTGCACAACAAAGGAAACTATAAGCAATGTGAAAAGAAAGTTTTTAGAATGGGAGAAAATGATAGCAAATGAAGCAACTGACAAAGAATTATCTCAAAAATATACAAGAAACCCCTGCAGCTCAATTCCAGAAAAATAAATGACCCAATCAAAAAATGAGCCAAAGAACTAGACACTTCTCCAAAGAAGACATTCAGATGGCTAACAAACACATGAAAAGATGTTCAACATCACTCATTATCAGCTCAGTTCAGTTCAGTTCAGTTCATTTGCTCAGTCATGTCTGACACTTTGCGACCCCATGAATTGCATCACGCCAGGCCTCCCTGTACATCACCAACTCCCGGAGTTCACTCAAACTCAAGTTCATCAAATCGAAGATGCCATCCAGCCATCTCATCCTCTGTCTTCCCCTTCTCCTTCTGCAGAAATGCAAATCAAAACCACAATGAGGTACCATTTCACGCCAGTCAGAATGGCTGTGATTCAAAAGTCTATAAGCAATAAATGCTGGTGAGGGTGTGGAGAAAAGGGAACCCTTTTACACTGTTGGTGGGAATGCAAACTAGTATAGCCACTATGGAGAACAGTGTGGAGATTCCTTCAAAAACTGGAAATAGAACTGCCATATGACCCAGCAATCTCACTGCTGGAAAGGCACACCAAGGAAACCAGAATTGAAAGAGACAGGTGTACCCCAATGATCATCACAGCACTGTTTATAATTAGACCTGTATTTTCACATAACAAAGAGATGTTAAATAAAACCTGCCATGTAGGAAAGTGATCAGTTAATTCCTGTTCCAAATACTGTCCAATGTTACTTTATTTCAATATTCCTCAGTATCGGCTTCCAGTATAAGTTGAATTTGTCATTTTTATTTTTTACTATTTTTAGAGTAGGAAAATATCTGTCTAAGGTAAGAAAAACAAAATGTAAACTTTTATGTTTCAAGGAAATTGGCTGAGAGCATATTATCTTGTTTTAGTTTTCATTTCTGTGTTTTAACATGAAGACAGATTGCTACAGGCCTACTTCATTTATGATCTGCATGCATGCTGGAAATGGCTGCATTTGTAATTCTTCTAAACATAGTTCCTATTGTATTTTTCTCCAATGAAGTCCTTCAGGACCTTTATGGAACTAATACCTTTATGGAGTATCTTGAAAGGAATGCATATACAAAGTTATATCTCTGTATTCATTAAGGAAATAAATATGTCTAAGAGAAGATGAGATGATTAAGCAGTGCTCATGAAAAGATGGAGAATGAATATATACTTATTTGGCTGAGCAAAAAGTATTGTTTTTTTTTTTTTTTTTTCCAGTAAGGTGGCTCTAGTAGTGCTTAGCTGTCCTTAACTGCATTCAAAACAATTTTGTTAGATTGTATTGTGACAATTGTCATCAGCCTGCATTAAAAGAAGGCATCAAAATTGGAGAATTTTTATGTAGTCATATAAATATTGAAGGTGGAAGAAAAAGCAATATTTTTGGCATATTATACTATATTATTTCAAGAAAGATAAAAATGTCTCTGAGACACACACAAAAAGATTTTTGCAGTGTATGGAGAAGGTTGTATGACTGAGCAAATGTGTCAAAACTGGTTTGCAAAGTTTTGTGCTGGAGATTTTTGCTGGAAGATCCAAGGTTGGATAGATCAGGTGAAGTTAATGGCTTTCAAATAAAGCCATTAATTGAGAATAATCAGTACTATGCTATGTGAGGATAACCAACACACTCAAAATATCCGAATCAAACACTGAAAATCATTGGCACCAGCTTAGTTATGCTAATCACTTCAATGTTTGGGTTTCACATAAATTAAGTGAAAAAACTTTCTTGATCATGACATAGACAACTTCAGAATACAGGTAGGAAAAATAGAAGCATACAGTGACACTTCTACTTCATAGTTTTACCTGAATTTGCCTGAATAAGAGAAAGGGAGATTCTTTGTTACATGTCGTCTGAAACAAGTGAGAAAGAGTTTTGTATACATGGGAAATAAGGTCAAGTAAAATTTTCCTTTAGTCTATATGAGTCTGTCTGAGAAATGGCAATCCATTTTTAATCCACTCTTTCCATTTTTGTATAAAAAATATTTTTGCAAAGGTTTTTTTTCTGACTCATAATTATTGGTATTCATTTGTTTTGCAGTTATAAATGTAGCATATAGCTGTGCTTTGGGATTCTTCATTATAAACTTTAAGTAAAAAATAATGTTAGACCTACACAGAATGGGAGGTTATTGTGCTCTGGCTGATTTTGTCATGGCTGTCTATAATGAAGTGATGTTTCATGATATATGCCACTTTCAGCACAGTAACAAAACAGGGCCTAATTTTAAAATACTTTTCAGTGATGTTCAACAAAAAGCATGAATCAAAGAAAAGTGTCTTTGATGTACTGTTGAAATTAAGTACTGTTTTGCAAACGAATTAAAATACAGTGTTCTTTGATGGTTGATTACTTCCTGTTACACAGTGTTTAAACTTTGCCCAGGGCTACTAAGCACACACAGAGTGAATACACCCAGGCCTCATGTTAATTATTTTTCTGGTAATATTTTGGATTCTTTTGCATTATCTGAGAAAAGAATGGAATACAGTGGCACTGAAATACAAGAAAAAAAAATTCCTTCTATGTATCCCTTTGTCTAGATTGCAGAAAGTAGGAAAACAACTGTTACTGAAGGGAAAGCTTACATTCAAAATAAAACCTGCTACATCAACAGAAAGCAAAATCACAAGTTTTGGTGATGGTAGGGGTATTTACCATTTCTGAATCAAAAACTAATTTGCTGGCTTTGATTGAAATATAGAAGGACATGAGCCTGGTGTGTGTAGTGAATTCAGATTTAGACTGAATCAAAACAAAGCAACACTAATTCCTCCAAAGGTCATTCTAAGCTGGTACCTTTGGAGGGGTTCTTCTAAATCAGTAGAAGTCCTATCTGGAACAGTGCTTTATTATGGACATGTCTCTTGGGTAGGATAAGATGCTGAGCATAAAGTATTTGGTTAATTATAGGGCTAGGAAGAGAAAGCTAACTAACGATGCATTTCATTTCTCATTATCCTTTTGAATATACCAATAAAAAAATAAAACTTACTTATTGAAAATTTTTAAACACTCACTATTTCTGCTTTATTGACTTTGCCAATGCCTTTGACTGTGTGGATCACAATAAACTGTGGAAAATACTGAAAGAGATGGGAATACCAGACCACCTGACCTGCCTCTTGAGAAACCTATATCCAGGTCAGTAAGCAACAGTTAGAACTGGACATGGAACAACAGACTGGTTCCAAATAGGAAAAGGAGTACATCAAGGCTGTATATTGTCACCCTGCTTGTTTAACTTCTATGCAGAGTCCATCATGAGAAACGCTGGTCTGGAAGAAGCACAAGCTGGAATCAAGATTGCCAGGAGAAATATCAACCTCAGATATGCAGATGACACCACTCTTATGGCAGAAAGTCAAGAGGAACTAAAGAGCCTCTTGATGAAAGTGAAAGTGAAGAGTGAAAAAGTTGGCTTAAAGCTCAACATTCAGAAAAGGAAGATCATGGCATCTGGTCCCATCACTTCATGGGAAATAGATGGGCAAACAGTGGAAAGAGTGTCAGACTTTATGTTTTTGGGCTCCAAAACCATTGCCAATTGTGACTGCAGCCATGAAATTAAAAGACGCTTACTCCTTGGAAGGAAAGTTATGACCAACCTAGATAGCATATTCAAAAGCAGAGACATTACTTTGCCAACAAAGGTCTGGCTAGTCAAGACTATGGTTTTTCCAGTGGTCATGTATGGATGTGAGAGTTGGACTGTGAAGAAAGCTGAGTGCCAAAGAATTGATGGTTTTGAACTGTGGTGTTTTAGAAGACTCCTGAGAGTCCCTTGGACTGCAAGGAGATCCAACCAGTCCATTCTGAAGGAGATCAACCCTGGGATTTCTTTGGAGGGAATGATGCTGAAGGTGAAACTCCAGTACTTTGGCCACCTCACGCGAAGTGTTGACTCACTGGAACAGACTCTGATGCTGGGAGGGATTGGAGGCAGGAGGAGAACGGGACGACAGAAGATGAGATGGCTGGATGGCATCAGTGACTTGTTGGATGCGAGTCTGAGTGAACTCTGGGAGTTGGTGATGGACAGGGAGGCCTGGTGTGTTGCGATTCATGGGGTCACAAAGAGTCGGACACGACTGAGCGACTGAACTGAACTGAACTGATGGTGTCAAATGGGCATGTATTATAGCTTATTTCCTAAGAGAATTAAAATATTGGCAAAGCAATACTTAAATATCGATGTCTGATGCATGGATACCAAGGGGAAAAGAGATGGGGTGAACTGGGAGATTGGTATTGATATATGTACACATTGCTATGTATAAAATAAATAACTAATGAGAACACAGCATAGCACAGGGAACTCTACTCAATGTTCTGGGTAGAACATTGGGAATGGGAAGGCAATCCAAATTTTATCCTCTACCACTGCCCCTTTAAAGTTATTAAGTAAGGCTACTAGTCTTTGTGCTATAGATGAAGCATGGCAGTCTTTGAATTTCAGACTTAAGTTATAAAAAGTCATCTGGCCATCAGATGGGAAGGCAATCCAATAAAGACAGGATATATGTATAAATGTAGCTGGTTCACTTTGCTGTACAGCAGAAACTGACCCAGTGTTATAAAGCAACTTCAATTTTATACCCATTAAAATTAATTAAAAAATAAGTGTTATTAAATGTGGGCATTTGGAGCAAGAAAATTAGGATTGTAATCTTAATTCTGCATTTAATAATCACTTGACTTTTGATAAATTACAGAATTGTTTTGTTTTCCATCCATAGGGAACTGCTGTTAAAATTAAATGAAATATGTTACATGAAAAATGATGAAGTACTTTAAAAAAAGCTATAGAAGTATTGTTTTATTTTAATTTAGCATTTAAAAAGAAGAGTTTAGATTTAATCCTTTCAAATATTTTACACCAGTATGAATCATGATTCTCCACTCACAGGATGCCATCTTTACATCATCAAATGTAACTTGCAAGATACAATCATAAACAGATAAAAAATTTTATCCTCCATCACTGAAACCCCTTAAATTAATTAAGTATGGCTATCAGTCTTAGATTTGATAGATAGAGTGCCTGATGAACTATGGAATGAGGTTCATGACATTGTACAGGAGACACGGATCAAGACCATCCCCATGGAAAAGAAATGAAAGAAAAAGCAAAATGGCTGTCTGGGGAAGCCTTACAAATAGCTGTAAAAAGAAGAGAAGTGAAAAGCAAAGGAGAAAAGGAAAGATATAAGCATCTGAATGCAGAGTTCCAAAGAATAGCAAGAAAAGATAAGAAAGCCTTCTTCAGCGATCTATGCAAAGAAATAGAGGAAAATAACAGAATGAGAAAGACTAGAGATCTCTTCAAGAAAATTAGAGATACCAAGGGAACATTTCATGCAAAGATGGGCTCGATAAAGGACAGAAATGGTCTGGACCTAACAGAAGCAGAAGATATTAAGAAGAGATGGCAAGAATACACAGAAGAACTGTACAAAAAAGATCTTCATGACCCGGATAACCACGATGGTGTGATCATTCACCTAGAGCCAGACATCCTGGAATGTGAAGTCAAGTGGGCCTTAGAAAGCATCACTACGAACAAAGCTAGTGGAGGTGATGGAATTCCAATAGAGCTATTACAAATCCTGAAAGATGATGCTGTGAAAGTGCTGCACTCAATATGCCAACAAATTTGGAAAACTCAGCAGTGGCCACAGGACTGGAAAAGGTCAGTTTTCATTCCAATCCCAAAGAAAGGCAATGCCAAAGAATGCTCAACTACTGCACAATTGCACTCATCTTACATGCTACTAAAGTAATGCTCAATATTCTCCAAGTCAGGCTTCAGCAGTACGTGAACCGTGAACTCCCTGATGTTCAAGCTGCTTTTAGAAAAGGCACAGGAACCAGAGATCAAACTGCCAACATCTGCTGGATCATGGAAAAAGCAAGAGAGTTCCAGAAAAACATCTATTCCTGCTTTATTGACTATGCCGGATCTTTTGACTGTGTGGATCACAATAAACTGTAGAAATTCTGAAAGAGGGGGATACCAGACCACCTGACCTGCCTCTTGAGAAATCTGTATGCAGGTCAGGAAGCAACAGTTAGAACTGGACATGGAACAATAGATTGGTTCCAAATAGGAAAAGGAGTACGTCAAGGCTGTATATTGTCACCGTGCTTATTTAACTTCTATGCAGAATACATCATGAGAAATGCTGGCCTGGAAGAAGCACAAGCTGGAATCAAGATTGCCAGGAGAAATATCAATCACCTCAGATATGCAGATGACACCACCCTTATGGCAGAAAGTGAAGAGGAACTAAAAAGCCTCTTCATGAAAGTATAAGAAGAGAGTGAATAACTTGGCTTAAAGCTCAACATTCAGAAAACGAAGATCATGGCATCTGGTCCCATCACTTCATGGGAAATAGATGGGGAAACAGTGGAAACAGTGTCAGACTTTATTTTTTGGGGCTCCCAAACCACTGCCGATTGTGACTGCAGCCATGAAATTAAAAGACGTTTACTCCTTGGAAGAAAACTTATGAGCAACCTAGATAGTATATTCAAAAGCAGAGACATTACTTACCGACTAGGGTCCATCTAGTCAAGGCTACGGTTTTTCCAGTAGTCATGTATGGATGTGAAATTTGGACTGTGAAGAAGGCTGAGAACCGAAGAATCGATGCTTTTGAACTGTGGTGTTGGAGAAGACTCTTGAGAGTCCCTTGGACTGCAAGGAGATCCAACCAGTCCATTCTGAAGGAGATCAACCCTGGGATTTCTTTGGAAGGAATGATGCTAAAGCTGAAACTCCAGCACTCTGGCCACCTCATGCGAAGAGTTGACTCGTTGGAAAATACTTTGATGCTGGGAGGGATTGGGGGCAGGAGAAGAACGGGACGACAGAGGATGAGATGGTTGGATGGCATCACTGACTCGATGGACGTGAGTCTCAGTGAACTCTGGGATTTGATGATGTACACGGAGGCCTGGGGTGCTGTAATTCATGGGGTTGCAAAGAGTCGGACACGACTGAGTGACTGAACTGAACTGAACTTAGTCTTTATACTGTAGATGAAACATGGCAGCCTTTGAATTTTAGGCTTAGAGTATAAAAAATCATCCAGCCAATAATTAAAATATCCAATCCTTTATAATTTTGAATGTTTTACACTTCAGCTAATGTTGAAGCTTCCGCACCACCTGTCTAGCCTGATCTGCTGTAAGTTGAGAAGGCTTCCATCAGAGTGAGTACAGTCAAATTATTCTTTCTGTTACCAACTGCACATCTATACTTCCTCTTGTAGCTTCTTTAGCTATGGTCCCTGACCTCTTGGGGACTAGAAACTGAAGAGAGGAAAGAGGAAAAAGGATAGGAAGGTTCTTATTTGATGGACACTGATGAGAGGTGGCATCAGTAAATGTTCAAAACTGACATTTTCTCAGTAGCTTATGTGGGTCAGTCTAGATCACACACATCTCTGTTGCTGCAAATATCTCACCAGAATATCTTTCTAAGTAGACGACTTTATCTTGACATTTAAACTGCATGTCCTTCTCAAATGCCTCCTGTAATACATTCCCAGACTTGATTTACTGAGGTCCAATTCCCCCTCCCGGTGATCCTCTTATTTATATGTTTTTATTGCAGGATAATTCCTTTACAATGTTATGTTCGCTTCTGCTGTACAACAATGTGAATCAGCAATAATTTATATAAATATATATGTGTATATATATACATACACACCACCTCTTGAACTCCATCCCACCCCTCTAAATCTTCACAGAGGGCCAGGCTCTGCTCCTTGTATTATATAGCTATCCGTTTTACACGTGATGGTGTATATGTTAGTGCCACTTTCTCAGCTAGTCTTAGCCTCTCCTTCCCTAGCTGGGTCCACAAGTCCATTCTCTATCTGGATCTCCATTCCTTCCCTGCAGATAGGTGCATCAATACTATTTTCATCTAGATTCCATATGTATACTTTAATATATATGTTTTATATTTGTGTTTCTCTTTCTGACTTACTTCACTCTATAACAGGTTCTAGATTCATCTGCTTCCCACACCACAACTGACTCAAATTCATTCCATTTTATGGCTGAATAATATTCCATTATACATATGTACCACATATTCTTTATCAATCCAGTCATCTGTTGATGGAAGCTAAGTTGCTTCCATGTCCTAGCTACTACAAATAGTACCTCAATGAACATTGGGGTACATGTGTCTTTTTTAACTGTGGTTTCCTCAGGGTATATGCACAATAGTGGGATTGCTGGATCATATGATAGTTTTATTCTTAGTTTTTTAAGGAATGTCCATACTGTTCTCTATGTCTGTATCAGTTTACATTCCCACCAACAATGCAGGAGGATTTCCTTTTTCTCCACATCTTCTCCAGCATTTTTTATTTGTAGATTTTTTTTGATGATGGCCATTGTGTTTGGTGTGAAATGATACCTCATTGTAGTTTTGATTTGCATTTCTCTAATAATGAGTGATGTTGAGCATCTTTTCATGTGTTTATTGGCCATCTCTATGTTTTCTTTGAAGAAATGTCTGCTCAGGTGATTCTCTTTGATTGGGTCTAGAATAGTCTCAAACTAAGTCTCTTTCAGAGATGAGACCCACAGCTAGTCAACAGAAAACACCTAAGCATTCTTTCTCCCATAGACTTGAAAATATGGTAATTTTATTTTGTTTTATATAATTTTATATGCTTATTTATGACTGTGCTGGGTCTTTGTAGCTGGGGCAGGCTTTTTCTCTAGTTGTGGTGAGTGGGGGGCTATTCTCTAGTTGCAGTATTTGGGCTTCTCATTGTGGTGGCTTTTCTTTTTGTGGAGTACAGGCTCTAGGGCACACAGCCTTCAGTAGCTGCAATATATGCACTCAGTAGTTGTGGCTCCCAGGCTTTAAGCACAGGCTCAATAGTTGTGGTAAATAGGCATGGTTGCTCTGTGGCATGTGGAACTGTCCTGGACCAAGGATCAAGCCTGTGTCTCCTGTGTTGGCAGGCAGACTCTCCACCACTGAGTCACCAGGGAAGTCCTGGAGTAAGTTTCTTAATTATAGTTTTTCCTCTACTCCATTGAGTACTTTAACTGAATTCTTTACATGCTTTTCAGGAATAATCCATAGTCCTCACCAGCCCCAAATTGCAGCTAACACAATTTAAGTAGTGGGTTTTGATAATAGCATACAGTGGGCATTGGCATTTTTCTTCCAAGTTGACCATCCCTGCTTTTAACTGGAGATTTTAAATGATTTACATTTGCTTTTTTGACCAACACTGTTACTTTGATTTATGCTGTGCTGTGCTATGCTTAGTCGCTCAGCAGTGCCCAACTCTTTTGTGATGTTATGCTCTGTATCCTGCTAGGCTCCTCTGTCCATTGGATTCTTCGGGGTGGGGGCGGGAATGGAGTGTGTTGCCATTTCCTCCTTCAGGGGATCTTCTCAACTCAAGTATCCCGATGCAGGGATCATGTCTCCACCATTGGCAGGTGGATTCTTTACCACTGAGCCTCTTGGCAAGCTATAGTTTGCTATATGTTACTTTTCTATTTGTTTTATTAGGTTGGGTGCAAACAATTTGGCTTCAGACAGTGAATTTTAAATCACATCTGGGGTAAAATTCATGACAGCAGCATAAAAGACATAATCAAGGGACTGGGCATATAATATTGTAAGCTTTCTGTATTAAGTGATGGCTTTGTAATGTATCAACTTTGTTAGCATGAAAACCATTTATCAGAATTATCTCTCTTACATTTCTGTTCCATGTGGCTACAGCTGAAATTTATGTGGGAGATTTGGAGAGTGGAAGTAAAATCTCAGCTATTTTGGAGCTTATATACTCTATTTATTCATTGTTTCACTTCTTTAGGGTAAGGCAGTGTTCTGCAAATGCTCCATCTTCTATTTGATCCTTCTTCAGTTTTTCTGACTCCTGGAAGGGTGTTTATAAATTTAGTCCAATTAATAAAGTCCAATTAAAAATGTACCAGCTTCTGTAGTACCTCTGTACAATAAACACTGAGGTAAATATATTTGAAACAGGTTTCCGTTCATCCATGTATGCTTCAGCTGAAGTTTATGGATTCCAGCTTGTCCTTTTCTTCTCTCAACTTATGTCCATCCTCTCTTCCTTATTATCTGTCGTGTGAATTTCCTGATGCCAGAACATCAGTCCTGAATGTATCAAATCTAGAAACTGTATAACCAGTTAACACAATTGCCTATGGTCAAATATTTGTATAACCACAGATACACACATGCACAAATTTATATGTATATGAATGTTCATATGTTCATATATGTATATATACATACCTACACATATGCTTATGTGCCTATTAATAAATATGTGTATATATCTGTATTTATAAATATACAAATATTTTAAAATTGATTTTAATATTAAATACTAATTTAATTTAATTTTTAAAATTTACATATTACTTTTATTATTTTCTGTATTGTTACCAATTCTCTGGGAAAAATATTTGCTAGTTTAGCCACATAACTATATTCTCCCCATCCTTCATTGTTTTCTCTGAATCACTGGTTAGAGATATTTTTGTTTGTTTTTGCTTTTCAAGCTTGAGACTCAGTAACATTTTATTTTAATTTTTACACTTAATTTTATATTGGAAGATAGCCTATCAACATTGTGATAGTTTTCACGAACAGGGAAGGGACTAGCCATATGTATACTTGTATCCATTCTCCTGTAAATTCCTCTCCCGTCAAGCTGCCACATAACACTGAACAGCATTCTATGGCTATACAGTAGGTTTTTTTTTGTTATCCATTTAAAATATAGAAGTACGTACACATTGGTTAGGAATATTTTCATTCCATGTAGGTCCATGTCTAGTCAGTACCTTTGTTACTTCTTTTTAAAAATTAATTAATTATTTACTTATTTAATTTTTATTTTTCCTTTATTTTACTTTACAATACTGTATTGGTTTTGCCATACATTGACATGAATCCACCATGGGTGTACATGCATTCCCAAACATGAACCCCCCTCCCACCTCCCTCCCCATAACATCTCTCTGGGTCATCCCCGTGCACCAGCCCCAAGCATGCTGTATCCTTCGTCAGACATAGACTGGCAATTTGATTCTTACATGATAGTATACATGTTTCAATGCCATTCTCCCAAATCATCCCACCCTCTCCCTCTCCCTCTGAGTCCAAAAGTCCGCTCTACACATCTGGGTCTTTTTTGCTGTCTTGCATACAGGGTCATCATTGCCATCTTTCTAAATTCCATATATATGTGTTAGTATACTGATTGGTGTTTTTCTTTCTGGCTTACTTCACTCTGTATAATCAGCTCCAGTTTCATCCATCTCATCAGAACTGATTCAAATGTATTCTTTTTAATGGCTGAGTAATACTCCATTGTGTATATGTACCACTGCTTTCTTATCCATTCATCTGCTGATGGACATCTAGGTTGTTTCCATGTCTTGGCTACTATAAACAGTGCTGCAATGAACATTGGGGTACATGTGTCTCTTTCAATTCTGGTTTCCTCGGTGTGTATGCCCAGCAGTGGGATTGCTGGGTCATAATGCAGTTCTATTTGCAATTTTTTAAGGAATCTCCACACTGTTCTCCATAGTGGCTGTACTAGTTTGCATTCCCACTAACAGGGTAGGAGGGTTCCCTTTTCTCCACACCCTCTCCAGCAATTATTGCTTGCAGATTTTTGGGTTGCAGACATTCTGACTAGTGTGAAGTGGTACCTCATTGTGGTTTTGATTTGCATTTCGCTAATAATGAGTGATGTTGAGCATCTTTTCATGTGTTTGTTAGCCATCCATATGTCTTCTTTGGAGAAATGTCTATTTAGTTCTTTGGCCTATTTTTTGATTGGGTAGTTTATTTTTCTGGAGTTGAGCTGCATAAGTTGCTTGTATATTTTTGAGATTAGTTCTTTGTCAGTTGCTTCATTTGCTATTATTTTCTCCCATTCAGAAGGCTGTCTTTTCACCTTGCTTATATTTTCCTTTGTTGTGCAGAAGCTTTTAATTTTAATTAGATCCCATTTGTTTATTTTTGCTTTTATTTCCAGAATTCTGGGAGGTGGATCATATGTCAGTTGTCCACCACAAATGCAATCAAATGTAAGGTATGGACAACTGTGGTTAGTAACAGCCTGTTTTTCAATCACAAGCTGTCAAATATAGTTGGAGATGTGTCACTCAGGCAATAAAAGAAGGTCATGGTTAGATCAACTACAATTGTACTCTTAATTTTTAGGTACTTGTTTTCTCATTATATCACTATATTATTATACCAATCTAGAAATTTAGATGATATAACTGGCATCATCCCTGACATACATATGAAAAGACCGAGTCAAGGAACATAAAGGGATTTTCTAAAATCACTTAGGTACTGAAAAGCATGAAATTAAAACCAAGTTATCTTAATTTTCATTTTAGTATCTTTTGTTTTGGATCACTGTCCATAAAGTTTGAATATTATTCTTCTAATAGCACCTTAGTTTTGTGTGAAGATGTGTGCTTTTTAATCTGATTATCTTTGAAATTATATTCATAATCAAGTAATGATGAATGAATCTTCTCTCCATGTGCATTTGAAATCATCAATGATGCACTCAAAAGAGAGATTGAGATAGCTGTTCAGACTTGAGAAATGAAGCCATTTTTCTTCTGCTTTCACGATGTTCAGTTTAATTCTTGCTAGCTCATTAAGGTACACGGTTTTTGCTTTTTTTAAAAAAATCTAAAATGAAATGTATATCTCTAAATAAGCTTGATAATTTTATTTTCTTATTATTCCTTCATGGAACTTAGGGATTCTTTGATTCCAACAATCAATTTGTAGAATTAGGTAGTTCCTTCTCACATTCTGACTTTTTAAAATGGAGTTTCTTTTAGCTTCATGTCTTTATCATTTTCATCATTATGATTTGTGTTTAATAGATTCATATTTTAACTATAAGGAGTCAAATATTTCTATGAATAACAAAGGGGTATACAGGGGTCATCAAACATATGGATGTACTAGTGTGTGGATGGAGCTCAGTTATGTCTGACTCTTTGCAACTCCATGGACCCATCAGGCTCCCCTCTCCATGGATTTTCTGGGCAAAAATACTGGAGTGGATTGCCATTTCCCTCTTCAGGGGATCTTTCTGACCCAGGCCACTTCTCTTGCATTTCCTGCGTTGGCATATGCATTCTTTACCACTGCACCACCTGGGCTTTCCTGGATGCATTGGTAGTTATCAAAGTCTCCAAACTAGTTAAAGTTATTGCATATTATAATTTTAGTTCTAACGATTCAGGTCAGGAAAAACAGACACCTGTAGTATTACATACCAAGAAAAATTTTTTTCAGATTGCTGTGTAAATAACTGCATTGAACTTTGTTACTTGTAACCTGGTTTTATTGTACTAATTTTATTCATATTGTGGTATAGAAATCTCTATCAAGAAACATTTAATAAATATAATTTATATTAACCAGCCAGCTGTTGTAATTAAACAAATCTGGAATATCCAGAGCATTTACTTAATACCAAAGAGGCCATGCATATCCTTTATTGTGGTTTGGGAAAAATACTTGTGCAATGATTTTTATACAGAATCAAGGGAGTTTTAAATGTTTTACAAGTACTAATCCTTTTAACATCTCAACAAATTAGAATTTTAAATGATACTTCACTTAGAGAGACTAAGAGATGATACATAGATTTCTCAAATTGTCAGGGTTTGAACACTAGAAACAGATTTCTGGGTTCATAATTTATTACCCTATTCTAAATGAGTGGCTGCTACACCTCTTGGCAATATTAGCTGTTAGAATGTAATTCTTAACTTTCAATAATAAAACTACAGGCAGCTTACATTTTCCAACATAAAAAAATAAATAATATGTTAGAAAATTTTAATTAAAGAAGAATAAATAATCAATCACTAAATGTAGAATTTAAAGTGTTTTGTTAATTTTAATTATTTACTCATCTTGACAAACTTCTTGAGTTATTTATTCTGTTCATTTTAAAGGCAAGTAAGTAAAGGATGATATTTTAAATGTTTTCTTTAGAGTCCTGGTTAGTAAGATCTGCGATCCAAAGCCAAGTCTTCTTACCTCAGCATATTTGCTTTTCTCACTCTATATCATTCTGTCATCTTTGGAACAGTATTTTGGGTATAACTATAAGCTCTGAACATTCAGTATTTGTGTTTTTATTTATCAATGCACTGTCTAGTTTCTAGATTGACATTCTAGGTATGTTCCCTCCATTCTCCCCCAGACTGTGTCAGCTTAAAATGAATAGCAAGAAGGATTTATAATTGCAAATTTAAAAGTCTAAAATATTTTTGCTGATTTCCTTTCCAGAAAACCACAATTTAAAGCAAGCATTGGTACAGCAACACATCATTTACCTGACACTGGATGGTTTTGCAAACTCATCTGTAAAAAACCAGAGTAATAGATTGTCAAAAAGACTTTAAGTAACAAGAGGTATGTCACAATATCAGTATTGATTATACTAATTGTATAAAATTTACAGTTTTCAGTGGTAAAAGGAGACACCCATTTTATGACAGATGAGAAGTAACTATGCTGTCAGGACCACATTTAAAATGCTGAGAAGTAACAGTTAAATGTAAAACTGAAAGAAAATACTGTATAAAGTAAACCTAATCATCTTCAAGTCACAATAGTTGACGGCCATTCAAACAAAAATTAATTAGCATCAATAAGATATATGGCCTTAATGTTATCATAGCACAACCTAATAAAGAAAATTCCTTATTATGATTTATATTTAAATCAATTGTAAAATCAAAGCTAGCAGTTTTAATATAGCAGATATGTAGACAATTTTGTACCTTTAAACTGTCTGAATATTCAGAGTATAAACAGGAGGTTTATTGTGTATAAATGCATAAAATATTTGTTATAATTTTATTAATTTTTAAATAATTAAATATATATCGGTGTGTTTGACTTACACTTTTTATTTTGAGATTAACTTATAAGCATGAACTATTAACTGGATTTGAATATTAAATTAAAAAATAGAATTTCTTCCTATAAGAATTTTTCATTCCTTTCTGAAGTGATTTGTATGTTTGAGGCATCATTTATTCCTAAGAAAGTAAAGTTTTCACTAACTCTAATGTTCATTCAGTAAAAGTCCAGGTTACTTGTATATTCTCATTGACTTAGTTAAACAGAGTAGATTTTTTTCTTTTTATTAAATAGTGTTACAAATTTAATTTAAGACACTTTATTTAGGATAGTTTGAAGTTATCTCAATTATAAAATAATGAACTCTCTTATAACTATCAGCTATCGTCACACTACTGCTTCAGCTGGGAGAAGTAGAAGACTGATGTATTAAAATTATGCACACTAACAAATGTCCTCTCTAGACTAAGGTCATCAACTCAAGGCAGTAAGGATAAACAGTAAGTGGCAGCCTCAGTGTGGAGAAGTAGTATGCACAGGGTTTAGGGACTATAGCTTGTCGTGACATTGTACAGGAGACAGGGATCAAGACCATCCCCATGGACAAAAATCCAAAAAAGCAAAATGGCTGTCTGGGGCGGACTTACAAATAGCTGTGAAACGAAGAGAAGTGAAAGCAAAGGAGAAAAGGAAATATATAGGCACTTCAATGCAGAGTTCCAAAGAATAGCAAGGAGAGATAAGAAAGCCTTCCTCAGTGATCAATGCAAAGAAATAGAAGAAAACAACAGAATGGGAAAGACTAGAGATCTCTTCAATAAAATTAGAGATACCAAGGGAACATTTCATGCAAAGATGGTCTCGATAAAGGACAGAAATGGTATGGACCTAACAGAAGCAGAAGATATTAAGAAGAGGTGGCAGGAATACAAAGAAGAACTGTACAAAAAAGATCTTCATGACCCAGATAATCACGATGGTATGATCACTCCCCTAGAGCTAGACATCCTGGAATGTGAAGTCAAGTGGGCCTTAGAAAGCATCACTACGAACAAAACTCGTGGAGGTGATGGAATTCCAGTTGAGCTATTTCAAATCCTGAAAGATGATGCTGTGAAAGTGCTGCACTCACTATGCCAGCACATTTGGAAAACTCAGCAGTGGCCACAGGACTGGAAAAGGTCAGTTTTCATTCCAATTCCAAAGAAAAGACAATGCCAAAGAATGCCCAAACTACTGCACAATTGCACTCATCTCACATACTAGCAAAGTAATGCTCAAAATTCTCCAAGTCAGGCTTCAGCAATATGTGAACCATGAACTTCCTGATGTTCAAGGTGGTTTTAGAAAAGGCAGAGGAACCAGAGATCAAATTGCCAACATCCACTGGATCAATGAAAAAGCAAGAGAGTTCCAGAAAACATCTATTTCTGCTTTATTGACTATGCCAAAGCCTTTGACTGTATGGATCACAATAAACTGTGGAAAATTCTGAAAGAGATGGAAATAACAGACCACCTGACCTGCCTCTTGAGAAATCTGTTTGCAGGTCAGGAAGCAACAGTTAGAACTGGACATGGAACAACAGACTGGTTCCAAATAGGAAAAGGAGTACGTCAAGGCTGTATATTGTCACCGTGCTTATTTAACTTCTATGCAGAGTACATCATGAGAAACGCTGGACTGGAAGAAGCACAAGTTGGAATCAAGATTGCCAGGAGAAATATCAATAACCTTAGCTATGCAGATGACACCACCCTTATGGTAGAAAGTGAAGAGGAACTAAAAAGCCTCTTGATGAAAGTGAAGGAGAAGAGTGAAAAGTTAGCTTAAAGCTCAATATTCTGAAACCTAAGACCATGACATCTGGTCCCATCACTTCATGGGAAATAGATGGGGAAACAGTGGAAATGGTGACAGACTATTTTTTGGGGCTCCAAAACCACTGCAGAAGGTGATGGCAGCCATGAAATTAAAAGACACTTACTCCTTGGAAGGAAAGTTATGACCAACCTAGATTGCATATTAAAAAGCAGAGATATTACTTTGCCAACTATGGTCTGTCTAGTCAAAGCTATGGTTTTTCCAGTAGTCATCTATGTATGTGAAAGTTGGACTGTGAAGAAAGCTGAGTGCCGAAGAATTGATGCTTTTGAACTGTGGTGCTGGAGAAGACTCTTGAGATCCCTTGGACTGCAAGGAGATCCAACCAGTCCATCCTAAAGGATATAAGTCCTGGGTGTTCAAGGAAGGACTGATGCTGAGGCTGAAACTCCAATAATTGGACACCTCATGCGAAGGACTGATTCACTGGAAAAGACCCTGATGCTTGGAGGGATTAGGGGCAGGAGAGAAGGGGACGACAGAGGATGAGATGACTGGATGACATCACTGACTCAATGCACATGAGTTTGGGTGAACTCCTGGAGTTAGTGATGGACAGAGAGGCCTGGAGTGCTTTGATTCATGGGGTCTCAAAGAGTCGGACACAACTGAGTACTGAACTGAACTGAACTGAAAGTCCCTGATTAGTAGTTCTTCTTTCACGTAAATCCTACATAGGATTTATGTGCAACTTCTTTCAGAAACTGTTCATTTCAGTTCATTTAATATTCTATCAGGTTTATAGTAAAATTAGTTTTAATTACATAAATTAATACTTATGCCTGTCATATTCCACCATAATTGGAATATGTAAGTCATTCCATAATGTAAATCAAAATGCTAGCAATGTAATTCGTGACTGACTCAATAAAGTTTAAATTTTTTGCAAGTACTCTGTAGGTAGGCCAGTGTCAGTCTTCTACTAGTGTTCATGTTCTTTAAGGAAAAAACCAGTTTGCACCAGTATAGTATGAAGCACCATAATAAATACTAGACAGGGTATGCAGTAGAATGAAGAAATTGATGGGCTTGACATTGGGCTCTAGTCATGATCTGCTATTTCTTAAATATGTGAAATTTGGTAAATAATATAATTCCTCAGATTTCCCATTGGCTTATAGAATTTTGAGTCTGTTGTTTTCTGAGGATCCTGTGACCCCCACTTTCTATGGTTCTACTTGTTGACACACATTTTCACATAGACTTCTTCAGGAAGTTGCCAATCTAATTGAAACCTGACACATCTAAGGCCATTTCAAGGCAATAAATATACATTTTAAAATCCCTTCAAAAGGCACAACTCACTCTATATTACATTCTGCAAAATTAGCCAATCCTCAATTTCAGGATGAAGAAAAATGCAGTTACCATGTGCATATGCCCATTTTATTTATTTATTTATTTATTTTTTTAGTTTTTTATTTTTTAAATTTTAAAATCTTTAATTCTTACATGCATTCCCAAACATGAACCCCCCTCCCACCTCCCTCCCCATAACATCTCTCTGGGTCATCCCCATGCACCAGCCCCAAGCATGCTGTATCCTGCGTCAGATATAGACTGGCGATTCAATTCTTACATGATAGTATACATGTTAGAATGCCATTCTCCCAAATCATCCCACCCTCTCCCTCTCCCTCTGAGTCCAAAAGTCCGTTATACACAGCTGTGTCTTTTTTCCTGTCTTGCATACAGGGTCGTCATTGCCATCTTCCTAAATTCCATATATATGTGTTAGTATACTGTATTGGTGTTTTTTTAAAAATCTGTTCATTAGAAAGGTGAGCAGTTAGTAATATCCATAAGAAAAATACTCAGAATTTCAAGAATGTGATACTAAAAAGAAGCCCATTGATATTAGTAGCAGCTGCCATATAATTGCAAGAAAGTTTCAAAATGGTTTGACATATGTTATTTTGTTTTCTACTATGACACTTGGAAAGAGTAATCAGATTTTAATTTAGCTTTGAAATTTCATTTTAACATATGGAAAATCTCTAGTGTCTCTACCACCAATATAGAGGTAGTTGACTAAATTTGCTTTTAAATTAATGGTGAGTCCACTATTTTATAGGACTTTTCTTTATATGAGCATTGTTCTATGAGATATTAAATTTATATTTTTAGAAGAATTAAAATTACTTCATGTTTGGAAATTTTCACTGATTTCTTAAAATCAGATGTAGAACTTATAATCAAAATCCATAATTTCTATCCTTTAACTAATTTTCTTTTCAATATCATTTTTCCAGAGATATTATAAAATAGGGAATATTGCTATATGCCCAGACAACTATAATGTAACCTTATCACACAAAAAAAATGTTTGAAATTATCTCTAAAATCTAAAATCCTATATAACCAGGATATAATATAAAACCCTTTATAATATAAAAATCTATATAACTGATATGATATAGACCAATTCATAATTTCAAGATTAAGACAATTGTTGATATAACTAGAAGATAATTTTCCTTGTTTTCCAAAATGTAAAGTAAAATAAAAGAATGCACTTATCGAAATAAAGTGTAAAAAATTGCTTGTGAAACTTACCATATACTACACATAATTTTATTCCTAAAGCGATAGTCATTGTTAATAGTTTAATTTATATTCAGACACCCACTTATTTTTTACTACATATGATTATAATACACTCACATAGATTATTTGAATAATTTATTATAAATTGATATGACAGATGCTGATATATGTTCATTAAAACTTTTTTTTTTTTTTTCCCCAGGAACAATAGTTAGACTACATTTCTCTGGCCATGTGACTGTCTTCTGGTTAATGAAATTGAGAAAGATATGGTATATATCATTTGTAAACCTGAGTAATATAATAAAAACATTCTCTAACTTTTCTCCCACATAGCTTCACAATAAGCTGGGTGAAGGTGATTTGAAACTCAGCCACCTGTTAAAGTGTTAGAGCTTGAAGCAGTCTATTTCTCCAGATTACTGACTGCAGCAGAGTGTTTCTATTACTGATTAGGAATCACCATGTACACTTTATGTGAGTGAAAAATGAAGTTTTGTTGCTGCTTATATAATATCTAGAGTTTCTTATCTTTTATGATGTCTAGAATTTATAGTTTTTTTTTCAATTATTCATTTTATTTTTATTTTTTTTAAGTTTTTAAATTTTAAAATCTTTAATTCTTACATGCGTTCCCAAACATGAACCCCCCTCCCACCTCCCTCCCCATAACATCTCTCTGGGTCATCCCCATGCACCAGCCCCAAGCATGCTGTATCCTGCATCAGACATAGACTGGAGATTCAGTTCTTACATGATAGTATACATGTTAAAATGCCATTCTCCCAAATCATCCCACCCTCTCCCTCTCCCTCTGAGTCCAAAAGTCCGTTATACACATCTGTCTCTTTTTTCCTGTCTTGCATACAGGGTCGTCATTGCCATCTTCCTAAATTCCATATATATGTGTTAGTATACTGTATTGGTGTTTTTCTTTCTGGCTTACTTCACTCTGTATAATCGGCTCCAGTTAGAATTTATAGTTTTTAAATTACATTCATAGGCCTTCTTTTCTAAATGCTACTATAATAAACATAGTTCTGCAATCTGTTTTATTGAATATATAAGATAGAGTCTATATTTAGGTAGAACTGGAACTCCAAGTTAAATACAAGGTAAAAACATTACCAAATTATATCATAGGAGTATACTAAATATTATAACTGTGAAAGCATAAGAAAATATCTATTTTCCTGAATTCTCACCAGTACTACTTATTTTTAAAATATTTAAACTTTCTCAATCTGATATTTTAAAGGTTGTATCTTTATTTGCAATTCCTTTATTAACAGTAACAAAATTTTTATGTCTATTAGCTATTCTCCAATTTAATTAATTGCCTGTTTTATGTTCTACAACCATATTTTCACTGGGTTGTTGATTTTTTTGGATTGTTGTCTTATATGAGCTCATGGATTATGACTCTTCTTCTTCTAGATAACATAAATATTTGCCTGACTTATCAAAACTTAATAAGTAGAATGGGTCTTGAATTTTATATTAAATTCAACATAACAATCTGCCAAAAGCTCCCTCAGTTTTCTTTCTGTTATTAATGTCATCGTTGAGAACTCCTTTAAAACAGGTTTTTCAGGAAATCATTGGCTACTCTATCTTATGTTTACATTCATTTCAGTTATTTCTGGGTAATAACTATGAATTTGACTGCTTGACTCCTTTCTAATATGTAATTTTCTATAATAAATACCTCATGTTGAATTTAAACCTACTTTCTTAGATAAGAAAGAATTTAGCAGGAGAGAATATCTGATCCATCTTTACATGTACTTAGCCTTCATGTTTGTAGATTATTTTGCCTGCCTTGAAACCCTTAAAATCAAAGTCTGTATATTCTTACTGTCTTTTAAGGAGATATAATTTTTTTAATTGTTAAGTTCTGTCGTTTTTAGGTAATACAAATAGATGTTGGTTATGAAAAATAAGAATCAGGAAAATGGCGAGATTTTCCGTATCTGAAAATAAAACTCAAGTAAGGCATAAACTTCAACATGTGTCAGAGGCTCACACAAATATGTTTAAAAATTCAAAACAGATGGCAGATGGTCAAAATGACTTTGCCATGTCTAAGTAATTCAAAAATATATACAAATGTAGAGACTGGCATTCACAATTCCTTCAACTTTGAAACTCTCTGGGGGATTTTTGTATAATTTTTTTTCTTCATTAATGACTGAGATTCAAAATTAAATATAACTTAGAAAAGATTTCTTTGGAAAAAGGAAGATGCTTCATATTTGGGAATATTCAAAGCAAAAAGAGGTTTCTGTCCATCAGAACTTCAATAAACAAAACAAAGCATTGTTAAGAATCCTAATTGAGTTTGGTATACATTAAAACACTCAAAATTAGAATGGATCATGCAGGCTTAGTCTAAACAAATTACTGCTCCAAGTCTAATGCATTATTCCACCAATTGCCCATAAAAGAGTAAATTGAAGGCTCTGTGTAAGTTTTGCTAAGAGAAGATATAAACTAAAATTTGCAAAAATGTGCTCTGTTCCATTTATCAAAGCTATTATTTTCTATACCAAATTATAATCTGTCTCTAATTCACTCGACTGAGTTGCTTCTCTCCATCTGTAGATTTATTAACCTAACAAAAGATATTTGTCTTTATATGCCAAATATAAATAGTAGAATAGAGACAGGATGAATAGAATTGCATTCTCTTTTGAAAACGGGAAAACATGTGGGATATACATTAGTCACTGGCTTGTAGAATCTCAGGTATTTCATTAAAAAATCTTTGAAAGGATCGTCCCTACTGGTGATTAGAAATATTTTACTGGGAAAGGATTCTTTGTACTTTGTCCTGTGTGGCCTTTTGTATTGTCCATAGGAAACTTTAATAATTTTCAGTGATCCTCCTTAATCATATTTGAAAATATTATTGAGGGATTTTGTCTGTAGGTTGAAAGCGAAGTCGCCCAGTCGTGTCCGACTCTTAGCGACCCCCTGGACTGTAGCCTGTCAGGCTCCTCCGTTCATGGGATTTTCCAGGCAAGGGTACTGGAGTGGGTTGCCATTCCCTTCTCCAGGAGATCTTCCCGACCCAGGAATTGAATCCAGGTCTCCCACACTGTAGGCAAATGCTTTGCCATCTGAGCCACGTTTCTGTAGGGTGAAGGGTCATATTAAATCTCAAACTGGCAAAAGCTATTTTTAATAAAGCCCAGAATAGAAGTTGCTTTAATAGTCAGTCTAAAATGAAATGATTTGTTATATATTTGAATCTAATTAGTTACTTATATCACATACAGTATTCCCAGTTTTTGTTCTTATGGATATCCTCCTAAGATTTGCTGTATATCTTTGCTCTTTTATCAAAAAGCCTACAAATTTTGTGGGAGTGCCACAACTTTTAGTCTTTATTTTTTTGAGTCCCTTACAATTGGAAGAATTTATGTCACTACTTTAAGTCATATTCAGGGGTTTAAAGAATGGTCTGATGGACATACCCTTGATTTCATCCTCTCTGTGGGAGAAGGCAATGGCACCCCACTCCAGTACTCTTACCTGGGAAATTCCATGGGGGGAGGAGCCTGATAGGCTGCAGTCCATGGGGTCACTAAGAGTTGGACATGACTGAGCGACTTTACTTTCGCTCGAAGTGAAGAATTTATGGTCTGTGGGGTGTGTGTGCATGTGTGTGTGAGAGAGAAAAAGAAAGAGACAGAGGCACACAGAGAGTAAGAGAGACAGAGAGAGAGGGGGGGAAATGGCAATGCTTAACTTCCACAGTCAATTATTTTTATCATTAGGGTAAGTTACATTCTGTTCTGGCTTTAATTCTTAGTGCTTTTTAGAACAAATGTTTATTTCTCACTAAAGCTACATGGATTCATAAATTTACTAGAGGTTGAGATTAGTGGTCTCCCTACTTTGGCCTAATGGTTAACCATGATCTGTGTCATTTCTATTATATTGGCAGAAAGTAAAGGAAAGAATGCCAACTAGTCACTGTTTTTTGAAAATTTAACCAAAATTGATATTCTAATTAGAGAAATTATCTAAGATACTGATTTCATAAATTATAAACTATTGCTTTATGATAGTCCATATACTATAGAATATCAGTTACCTTTCTAAGGCATTATATATAAATATATATTTTTTTGTTCCAGAGATTAAGGAAAGTTAACTAGAAAGTCACAATCTAAATTTAAATTTCACTATAAGTTGAATCAATTTTGAATTTTTTTAGAGCATGTATTTAAAATGTTTCTTTTACTTTAGAAAATTAAAAAAAAAAACAATTCTTCATTAGAAAAACCAACTGAAGAGTTGAGTTTCACATTAAATAAAAGGAAAAATGGTGTTATAGATTTTGGTTTATTTTACTGTCTTCTGTCGTTAAGTCCTGCCCAACTCTTTTATGACCCCATTGTCTGTAACTCTCCATTGTCCTCTGTCCATGGGATTTTCCAGGGAAGAATGGTGGAGTGTGTTGCATTTCTTTTTCCAAGGGTTCTTCCTGACCAGGGATCGTACCTGCATCTCCTGCATTGGCAGGCAAATTCTTTACCACTGAGCCACCTGGGAAGCACCTCAGTGAAGATGCTCAGTCACTTCTGTCGCGTCCAGCTCTTTGCAACCACATGGACTGTAGCCCATCAGGCTTCTCCGTCCATGGAATTCTCCAGGCAAGAATATTGGAGTGGGTTTCTATTTCCTTCTCCATCAGTGTAGGTATTAAGTATCAAATATGCACAATTATTCACAAGACCCAGATGAAGGCTGCTGCTGCTGCTGCTAAGTCACTTCAGTCGTGTCTGACTCTGTGCGACCCCACAGGCGGCAGCCCAGCAGGCTCCCCCGTCCCTGGGATTCTCCAGGCAAGAACACTGGAGTGGGTTGCCATTTCCTTCTCCAGTGCATGACAGTGAAAAGTGAAAGTGAAGTCTCTCAGTTGTGTCTGACTCTTTGCGACCCCATGGACTGCAGCCTACCAGGCTCCTCTGTCCATGGGATTTTCCAGGCAAGAGTACTGGAGTGGGGTGCTATTGGCTAAATTGGGTTAAAATAAATCTACTTTCCTTTCAATTCGTGTATTGTTTCATACTTGACCAATAATTTTCTCCTGAGTATTTATAATATTTATCTCTGGAAAAAGTTTAATTAGAAATTGTGAAGTATAGAACTTCCCTGGCAGTCCAGTTGTTAAGACTCTGCTCCCAATGCAGGGAGTGCAGGTTCAGTCCCTGGCTGAGGAACTAAGCTTGCTGCCAGGAGTGGTATGCTGCCTGGAGTGGCAAAACACACACACACACACACACACACACACACACACACACACACAAAACCCAAAATTTTTTGAAGTACAAAGCAGGTAGAGAATTAGTATTTTTATTAACTTTGTTACTGTGGGTGATTTTTTTAGACCCCAGATAGAATATGATGTACTAGCTTGCCTGTGCCACCTGCATATGAAACCAAATCAATTGTTTGCATCATGTTCATATTATAATGATACACTCCAAATATTAATAACTCAATAAAACAACAATTTAATGACATCTCTCAAGGTTCTAGGAGTTAAATATCTGGTTGGTTCTAATTTGGTATCCCTAATATAGTTACAGGTCTTCCCATATGGCTCAGTGGTAATGCATCCACCTGCCAAGCAGGAGACATGGGTTTGATACCTGGGTCGGAAAGATCCCCTGTAGAAGAAAATGGCAATCCACCCAGTGTTCTTCCCCTGGAAAATCCCATGGACAGAGGAGCCTGACAGGCTACAGTACATGAGATGGCAAAAGAATCAGATACAATTTAGCAACTAAACAACAACAACAAAGCGGTTATACTCAGATGGTAGCCAAAGCTGTAGTCCTCTAAGAGCTTTTTTCATTCACATGACTGGCACTTGTGTGGGATGGCAAGAAAAAAAATGTTGCTGGTTGGACATTTCTGACTTCATGTATTTTCTCTATGTGGCAAGGTTGTGTTTCCTCACTGCACAGAGATTACAGGCTACTCAGACATGGGATTTTTCCAGAGCAAATATTTCAACAAACCCTGGTGGACACAATACCAGCAATGCATGAGATCCTCATTTTAATTGTGGTGACTATTTATCTTTTATTTTTCTTTTTAATTATGCTTAATTTTTGTGTCCTATCTAAGTAATCTCTTCTTTTTCTTAAATATTTTTTTGTTTGGCTGTGCCAGGTCTTAGTTGCAGCATATGGGTTCTTTAGTTGTGGCATGTGAACTTTTAGTTGTGGCACGTGGGATCTAGTTTCCTGACCAAGGATCGAACCTGGGCCCTCTACATTAAGAGCATGGTGTCTTAACCACCAGACTACCAGGGATGTCCCTAAGTAATCTTTCTCTATGCTCAGATAGAGAAAATTCTGTCTTATGTTTCAATCTTAAACTTTTACAAATTCAGCTTTGTGTTTAGAATATAATACAATTTTTCTTACCATTTTTCCGGTAAGAAGTAAAGTCAGGGTAAAACTTTTTTTTTTCCTCCTCTAGTATAGATATATAATTTTCCTAATACAGTATTGGAAAAGACGTTTTCCTCATTCAAATTAGGTTAAAATACATATTGATCAATGAATCATATATATGCACAAATAATTATAAAATGTTTCATTTCATCCCTTCATCCTTTTGTTAAATATGTCACTGCCCTTATTTATCTGAAAAGGTTTGTTAAGATTTTTTAAAAATAAAAATATTTGCATTCTATTATTCCTTTTAAAAATTGCTTGGCAGAAGTTTTAATTAGGATTGCATTAAATTTACAGATCAATTTGGAGAGAATTAAATTAAAAAACTATCAAATATTTTAATTCAAGAACATTTTACATCTCTCTTTTTTTTTTTTTGTACATGGAAAGGTGGAGATCCTTGAATTCATTTATTTATTTTTACTTAAAAATGTTTTTATTAATATGTTTTTATGAGATTTCTTTAGTTTCTTTCAGTAGTGTCTTATATTTTTCAGTGTATAGATTTTACAGCATTTTGTTAAGCATACCCCTAAGAATTTTATGTTTTTGAAGCTACTTTAAGTGACATTTGCACAATATTTTAAGATTTAAAATTCAACATCATATTTTTAATTGATAATATATAGTAATTAGTTATGTTATATAATTACCTATTATGTAAAATGAATATAATTATATGTTATTATGAAAAACTATGATAATATGACACATCCTGGATATTTATTTACCACATATATGAGTTCTAACAACATTTTTGTAGCTTTGTTAAACTTTTTGAAATATAAAATTTTGTCATTGTTCATATAGGTAACTTTATTTATCTTCCCAATGTGTAAGAGTTTGATTTGCTTTCCTTATCTTTTTTGAACTTTCTAGGGTCCCAGCGCAATGCTGAACAGAATGGAGAGAGTGGCTCTTCTTCCTGTGTTTTATAACATAGGGAGAATGAATATAGTATTTCATTATTATTTTTTAGATATAGTTTTATTGTTTTTTATGTTTAATTCTTGAAATAAACACTACTTATTTGTGGTGTATGTTTCATACGTTACTGGGTGCTTGTGCATGGTAAATCATAGTAGTGCATGCATGCTCAGTTGTGTGATAGTCTATGTTTCAGAATGACTGAGAAAAATTATTTTCCTCATTTCATTTCTTCTATCTGTACCTCTTTTTCCAAAGTGGAACATTTATTGCTAAAACAATGTGAATTTATTTATCAACTAATGAGCAATTTCATTAGATAGAAAGTAATCCTACATTTATTTCTGAGATAGATCACTGTCTATCTTGTGCTGCCTGTGGTTTCTGTGGGACAAGACCACTAAGATTCTTAAAAGTACTGAGAGGATCTGTAACTCATGTCCTGACAATGCTTAAAAAATCCTATTAAGCAACTCTCTAATTTATTTTTTCTTTTCTTTTTTTCTTTCTTTTCTTTTCTTTTATTTATTTTTTTGAGGTACAAACAAGAGCATTACATAAAAACTCTGAGATAATTAACTAGAAACTATGCTTTACTGAGGCACTGAGGTTGATCTTTGTCCTAATTCCATTTGAAAATTTGAGTTTGTTTTTTTTTTTCTTGAGAGAAACAAGTCATAAGAAATAGGCTAAGGTTTGAACCCAGTAAATCCTGCAACCTGAGGCCTTTAAAGTTTTCTTGTAAAGCAAACACTTCTTTTGTTCTTGTTGCTGTTCACTTCTGGTCTTATATTTTAACATAGGTTGAAGAAGCCAGTAGCTCCTTTCTGTTTTCTGTCTGAAAATCCACCCAGAATTATCAATATTTATTAGATCCTTATTCTATGAAAGGATGACAGTTTATACAAATTTCTGCCACTACAGAATAATAATAATGGTCCTAGCCTCCATAACAATTTTCTTCTTTGTCCTTAAGTCTCTGTTGCTGTGTGCATGTGTGCTAAGTCACTTTATTTGAGTCCAACTCTGTGTGACCCTATGGACTGACTGTAGCCTGCCAAGCTCCTCTGTCCATGGCATTCTCCAGGCAAGAATACTGGAGTGGATTTCCTTCAGGGGATCTTCTTGACCTAGAGATCAAGCCCATGTCTCTTATGTCTCCAGCATTTGCAGACAGGTTCTTTGCCTTTGCTGCCACCTGGGAAGCCACTTAAATCTCTCGTGTGTGCATGCTAAGTCGCTTCATTCCTGTCTGACTCTGCAAACAAGAGACTGTGGCCCACCAGACTCCTCTGTCCAAGGAATTCTCCAGGCAAGAATGCTGGAGTGGGCTGCCATTTCCTTCTCCCTTAAATCTCTCACCAGTCTTCAAATCCCTTCCAGCTGTTATTAACTGCCTAATCACCAAACCACTATAAATCCTTGGAGTTTTTTTTTTTGTTTGTTTGTTTGTTTTTACAGTGGAACTGTGATTTTGGAGATGAATACTATTTTAGCAATATTTTGTAGCATAGCAAATAATCCTCAAAGTCACCACATAGATTACATTATTATCTCTCCTGTTTATAGGAGTTAATGATTTCAACTAGCTTTTTAACTTAGCTAGCTTGGGCTCCTCACAGCTGGAGATCTCAGGGTAGTTGTACATTTTACATTATGGTTAGTATATTATGATCTAGTCACAGAAGTCATACAACATCAGTTATACTGTACTCAACTGGATAGAACAGTCAGCTCAAATTCAAGGAATTGGGGAGATAGACTTTACCTTTCAGTGAGAAGACGGCTTGCATGTACATAGATAGGAAAGAAATTGATGGTACAAAAAATACTAAATTTTCTATAGTATATATATATATATGCTGCTCTATATAAAATATACATATTTTGTATGTACATATATATCAATATGCATGTGCATGTATAAGTATGGTATATATATGTATATACATATGCATATATATATATGTACAGTTGTATCCATGCACACATATACACACACTTGCATGTGTGCATTATCAGTCACTCAGTCGTGTCCGACTCTTTGCCACCCCATGGACTGTAGCCTGTCAGGCACCTCTGTCCATGGGATTTTCTAGGCAAGAATACTGGAGTGGGTTGCGTTTCCTCCTCCAGGGGGTCTTCCAGATGCAGGGATTGAATGCCCATCTCCTGTGTCTCCTGAACTGGCAGGCAAATTCTTTACTGTTGAGCCACCTGGGAAGCCATACACAGACATGCATTATATCATTATATATTTCTCAAGAATTCTTCATAATTAAAGAGCTTAAATATTAATTTTAGCTTTTTGTGTGAATAACTTACCTGTAGACTTAACAGGGAAGATATATGAAAAAGATAAATTGTGAATCTCTTTTCTTAAAACAACAGTATATGACATTCAGAATAGAAAAACAAATGATTACTCTAACCAAAAATGATGACAAATTGATAACAAAAACTAGGGAATTGTTGAAATTAGTTGCTGAAGAATATTATATATCAATTAATATAGTCTGTAAGTATTTATTAGACTTTTAATACAGTACAAGCATCTTTGCTAAGCACTCATTAGAAATACTTATTTTGGTTTCTAAAGGGACACTAAATATTTGACTCTCAATTTTGAGTTATAATAGAAAAATACATACACTGTTTCAAACATTTATAAAAAAAATATTGCTTTTAATGAAAACTGTTCCATAAACTAATTCAGTATTTCTAGTATTAGATGGAAGATTATTTCTTTTCTATAACCTGTCATGCAAGCAATCCATATTAATTACTTATTGAAATAGTTTTCCATTAATAGGGAATATATGTAATAAATATAAAATCATAGGAATGCATATTAATGCTAAATATCCAACAGAAATTTCCTTCTGTTCATGTATATATATATTTTTTATATACACACATATACATATTCATAAAATTAATGTTCAGAATAAGAAATGAGAGAGAGAATCCCTTTATGTTCAGGACCCAGAACTATTCCTGTATGAATATGTAAATATATTGCTTCCTATGTGAATACATTCATGTGATATCAATCCTTCCTTCTTCCTCAAGGCAAAATATAATCTATGGAGAAAAAATGGTGTGTTTGCTATATCAAACCAGCTTTAAAGACAGGTTATTCATCCACTCTCATTTCCAACTAGATACTCTACATAAAATAGGCTGCTCCTGTATAGAAGTTCTGAATTTCTATGTCTTTCAGATGTCATCATTTTCCTTTCTTTTTACACCTGCTTTAATATAGTGTCCCCACTTTCAGAAGTGTTAAGTTGTCAATTTCTGTGCAGATGTTATATACTCAAAACTTGCCTAGATTTTTATCTGACTGTGCTAATGAATCATCCTTAATAACACTGATATTGTGTAGTGGGCTTAACTTTTCTCTAAATAATAGAACTGAAGTTCTTGCAGTAGATATTTAAGTCAGAAAACATGAAAAATATTGATTCAGTGTTTATAGTTGCCAACTTTTAAGACTATTTAAGATGTTAACAGAAACTCTTTGGAAAAATATATTTTAAAATAGATTTAAATTTCCGATATTTCAATCCAGCAAGGAAAAGAGCAAGAGACTTTATAATATGTAAAGAATGCTATTCTTAATTTGAAAGATTTAGTTTCTGATAATAACTTCTGGGCTTCCCTTGTGGCTCAGCTGGCAAAGAGCAACCTGGGTTCAATCCCTGGTTTGGGAAGATCCCCTGGATAAGATAAAGGCTACCCACTCCACTATTCTGGCCTAGCAAATTGCATGGACTCTATAGTCCATGGGGTTGCAAAGAGTCGGATACGACTGAGCGACTTTCACTTACTTACTCACTTAATAACTTCTACTACACCTAATGGTATTTAAAAGTTCTTTACCTTGGAAGCTTAGCAATGTGTGATAGTAATGGGTAATTTGAATTTTGAAAGCATTTTTATTGATGCAATTGAGGGATACTAACAGGAAGAAACAAAATGCTGAATGCTGGTTTGAAGACTTTTGTTAAATTGGAAAAAAAAAAAACCCTAACTCTTCTTATTTTTTAGTTACTGAATTAAAACAGTAGAATTATATGAACATTTTATTAGATGATCAACAATGATATGAGAACATTGAAGGAGGGATTACACAAAAACAGAAAGTGATGAGTGTCTTTGATATTGGTGGTGGGTTGTTCTTTCAACTGACCTTACATGGAACATTATGTTTACTTAGGTATCTATTTTTAAAGTATCTCTTACAGTTATAAGTAAACATATATCTTGAGGTCATTAACTTAACTACTGGAGATGATATCAAAGGGAAAACAGCATAAATCAAGTGTTTGTCTACTACTCATTTTAAGAAGCCAGTTTCTTATTTGTATCATTTAAACTACATTTTGACAGATATATATTTTTTCTCTAAAGAACATCCTTTTCCCTAAACAATTTGAAAGCCTATTTATTTTTGCTTATTTCTTTTGTTTAAAGTTTATTGAGAAATAATTGACAAATATAATTACATGTATTTAAAGTATACAGCATGATGATTTAATATGCATGTACATTATGGAGTGATGATCAAGATCAGGATAATTAACACATTAATCATACAGCTAACCCTTTTTTTTAATGTAGTAAGAATGTTTAAGATTTATTCTCAGCAACTTTCAAATATGTACAATACCATATTAACTATGATCATCATGCTGTACATTTGATCCTTAAGACTGAATCTTCTTATAACTAAAAATTTGTACCCCTTGACCTACATCATCGCATTTCTCTGCCCCCACCTCAGCTTCTGGTAGTCGCCATTCTAGTCTCTCTACCTATGAAATTAGCTTTTTTTTTTTAAGGTTCCGAATATAAGTGATACCATGCAGTATTTGTCTTTCACTGCCTGGCTTATTTAACTTGGAATAATGTACTCCAACTTGACCCATGTTGTCAAGAAGTCCTTTTTATGGTGGAATATTGTTCTATTATATAACTATATATATATAGTATGTATGTATACATATAATATATGTATATATATATTTTTCTTTATCCATTGATTTATTGAGGGGCATTTATGTTATTTCCGTATCTTGGTTATTCTGAGCAATTCTACAGTGAACATGGGTGAGCAGATCTCTCTTCAAGGTACTAATTTCAATTCCTATAGATAAGCACCCAGGAAAGGGATTGCTGGATCATATAATAGTTCAGTTTTTGACTTTTTGAGGAAATACCATACTCTTTTCCATATACAGTTTTCAGTTTACTGTTTCCTTTACTGTAATCATTTTCTTAACTTAATGTAGTCTCACTTATTTATTTCAGCTTGTGTGCCTTCACTTTTCATGTCTCATCCAACTCCTCCAAGATATGTCTTATGCAATTTATTATATAAGACCAAAGAAATCCAATTTCAAAGAAGAAAGGATTGTGTTTTGCAAAACAAACAAACAAATAAACAAAAAAAAAACAAATTGTGTATCACCAAACTCTGAGCTCTGATGAAGCAGCTGGTATCATAAGGAATGTTTTCCCCAGGACCAACTATAAAAACTGAATTAAAAATCACAAACAACCATACCAACAAAATAGGAAAGAGCACATTGAAGGTACAGGGAACAAGAAAGGTAACAAGATTTGAAAGTAGAGAGAAAGAATTTTTTCCTCATGGGATATTTGTCAATCCACTTAATGGAGCACAACTTGAAGAAAAAGCAGCAGTTAGGACCTGAAAATAAATCTCACTAAAATGGAGGGAAGTAAGAATTTTAATTCAAGACTTTCACGGGGTCATAAATTGAAGGAAAATAATTTAAATAAAAGGTAATGAAGGAAAGTATACCCGATATACTAAGAATGATTGGCCACCAAGCATCTGTGCCAGATAGACCCTAGGATGGTCCCTATGACCCCTACCATCTACTATTCACGGTTTATTTAATCCCTTCCCCTTGAATGTAGATGTGATATGTGATATGCCTCTAGCCAATAGCATATGGCAAAGGTGAGAGAATTTTGCAGATGTAATAAGTTTTCAATCAGTTGATTTTTAGGTTGTCCAAATGGGATTGTTCTGGGTGGATCTCACTTAGTCTGCTGTTATAGCTTAATATCAAGTTATATCAAGTTTCTATTTGAAGTGAAAAACTCTTGTTGACTTGAAGAAGGCAGCAGCCAAGCTGGAGAAGCCCACATGAAAAAAAAAAACAACTACCAAGACTCTAGAAATGTCTAGCATCTTTTAGGGCAAGAGAGCAGTCTCTTTTTGACAACCAGCAAAATTCCTCCATCATACAGACACAAGAAAATGAACTCTTCCAACAATCTGAACAAACTTGGATGTAAATTCTTCCCCAGTCAAGCCTTTAGCTGAGAACAAAATTTGGCCAACTGCTTTCATTCTAGTGTGACTCTGAGGGGAGGAACCAACTAAGCATGCTCAGAATCCGGGCACGGCCTAATTGTGAGATAGTAAGAGTGTTGTTATAGCCTCCAAGTGTAATCATTTGTCACACTTTGATAGGAAACTAAGAAAGCATTGGTCAACACATATGCCTTGTATGCATGGAGTCAGAATCAGAGAAATTAAGCAGAAAATCATTGTTAAGAGACCAAAAACTTGACTTTTGTGGTTTTGGGAAGAGTAGAGAAAAATTGAAATTCTGAACTTACCAAGGAGAGACTAAGAACATTATCTAGACTTTCAGTTAAGAATCTACAAATAGGTCAGATGCAGGTAGATTAAGAGGTTTTATACATATATTATTTCCTAATTAAATGACACTAATTATTCCCTGGTATAATATTACACACATACACTCTCACATTTAGACACACAAACACACATGTATACACATAGGAAGAAACAAAAAATAGACTTTTACAGTGATCTACACAGTTATAGGAAAGACATTTAAGATTAACTGTGAAGACTATTTTACAGGAAATAAATAAGATAGACAATTGCATCTGATAACTTGAACTTATTAAAAACAATGCATATGTCTAAAAACAGCTGAGATAACAACAAAAAAGATTGGAGAACTGGAAATAAGGAGTATAAAATATTCATATTAAAACATAGAGAAAAAAGGATTAGAAAATACACGAGAACTTAAAAGTAACATAAGAAATAATTTAAAATTCTAAGATACATATAATTTATGACTCAGAGTATGTAAGTGTAGAAAGTATTAGAAATAAATGTATTTAAAAAATATTACCTGAAAAAAATTCAAAACTGACAAAACAACAAAGAATCAAGACATTTCTAAACTCTTATATTGTTGACACACAGACACACACTCCACGTACCTAAGCATCATAGTATAACTCTTAAAAACCTGAAGACCAAGAGAAACTTATGAAAGTATCTAGAAGGAAGACTCTTATGGGCAGTATTGAAGAGGACATATGACTTTCATAAAGACAATGGAAGTCAAAAGATAAGAGAACAATATCATTAAATTGCTGAGAAAAATATATGCAGAACAAAATTCCATAATATAGCCTTGAAAAATGAAAGATGTCATATATTAAATCCCACATACTAAATATTATATTTATGGCATTATTTTCTGCTTTATCCTACAAGATTGTAGTGGGAAGAATTGTTGATGCTGCTTTGAGAGCAGACTTCTAAAAAATTTTTATTTTTATCCCTATATCCCCAGATTTTAGGGTTTTGCTTGTGGTAAGTCTTGTTGAACATGCTTTATAAGTGAATGAATAATCTAAAAGTTTTAATTCTCATCTCCTTTTATCATAAGTACATTTTGACACTCATAGTTGTATGAATATGAATTTTGTAAGCATTATTATCTTCCTCATTTAGTTTCCTTTATGATGTGAATCTTTCTAGTTTACAAATATGTTTGATGGTGATAAAAGACATCTGAATATAGGAATTGCTCTTCTTCTGAGTCATGGTTCTCAAGTATCAATACATATTAAAATAACCAAAGCAGATTGGAAGAATTTTAAATCCCTACGACAAATATTGGTAATTTTGATTGAGTATGATTGAGATAGGGCCAAGTTAACTGAACTTGTATAATGATTGTACAAACCATGTACATGATACTTTGATCACTGGAACTCAGTTATCAAGAAATGACCCACAGTTGTACCACCATCTCCCAAAAGTGATAAATATACCAGAATTTTTGAAAATAGTAAAAATTTAACACATTTTCAGAGTTCTTTTAAATGGAATAGATTAAAACAGTGAAAAGCTATATGATTTCTACTGCATTTAATTATTCCTCATATTGATTTATGCTGGCTACATTAAAATTAACCACACAATTTCTAAGTTCACTGGCAAATTTTTTCTTTACATTGCCTTGAGTTCATCTATACATTAAATTTAAGTTCTACATTAACCTATAAGCTTGGTAACTTATCAGAAATGACATTGTTTTGAGTTGATAAAAATGTTAAAGAAAAAAAAATAAAATGCAGTCATTTATTTTCCAGAAAATACCCGTGATTGGTGCATTTAACCTAAAGAGAATCCTGTCAAGACTGCTTTATCTGCATTAGCACAATTCACACTCCCATCTCATTTTAAGCAGCAGCTTCCCAAGTCCTTATGTTTTATTTTTTAGGCTAAATCCCTCTTTGTGTGAGGCAATAAGCATTGTAATTAATTTTGATGACAAGTCTACAAACTCTTCTCCCTGCTACATAAAGACATACATAAAATATATATGTCTTCTGGGTTATTTCTTTCTTTATTCATTTTTTAACAAAATTTAGTACATTTGTACTTAAATTGGAAAGACACTAGAAAGTATAAAACTTAAAATAAAAAGGAATAGTGAGTAAAGAATGAAAAGGTATTCTGGAGAATCTCCTATTACTTCTTTGAATTTCCTGTATTTATTTATTTTTCTTGTAATAATCCAGGAAAACTGGGAACTCTAAAGCCATGACATTTTAAAAAGTGACATAATTTGTTTTTCTGAAGGATGTTAAGAATTGTTGTGGATTGACTTTCTACTGACTATGGAAATGAAAATACTTTCTACAATGTAAAGTGATAATGCAAAGCAATTTTCCCTGGAACTAAAAATAATCAGAAATCATCTTATTCCAATAAACCCAGTTATGCTGAAGTACTGTTTAACTTGAAAGATTCTTTTCATATACATCAATTGGTCTATGTGCTTAGAGATTTCTTAATATGAATGATAAATTTCAAATACCTTTAGACATCCTACTTTGCATTGTTATAAAAAGCTCACATCATTAGTTTGGAATTCATTTCAAAAATTGTGCTCAGTGTTGACTGGGAAAGTGTAGAGGTAGGCAAAAGAAAAAAAATAATCTTATACTCAGTGTATTTATTAACTCAGGTGAAACAAAATGGTTTGAAAGACCTATGATAATTTGATTTTCATTGAGCATATATGTAAACAAAAAATGTAATTCAAGCAAGCAATCAGTCTTTCCATATTTCATTTTTCCTTCACTAATCTCTTCAGTGAAATGGTAAAAAAAAGGTCCAATTAGAGTGAAGAGTACATGTTTAGATTTGTGATCTAGATATCATTTAGATTTGGCTCTCATCAATAGAATTCTGATGATATCTGAATTATTTTTAGAAATACTGAGATAAAGTCAGAAAGGGAGAATGATGAGAGTCAAATAGTCACAATTCTGTGGAAAGTAAAAGTAAGATAAAGGGTAAAATGAGGATCACTGCTGTTTCATATCCTCCCCTCTTAGCTTTTCTTTTTATAGTTCCAGTTTTAAGTCAAGGAGAAGCCTATCCTACATAATCAGTTATTTTTTTTGTTCCTTATTTGGACTCGTTTATAGTATTCTTTACTAAAATTGATGCAAGTCATTATCTCAAGTCTCTAAATCCCTTTATCAACATTTTGTCATCTCTGTGCTTGCTAAGTTGCTCAGTTGTGTCTGACTGTTTGAGACCCTCATGACTGTAGCCCTCCAGGTTCTTCTGTCCATGGGATTTTCCAGGCAAGAATACTGGAGTAGGTTCCCATTTCCTTCTCAAGAGATTCTTGCCAACCCTGGGATGGAACCTGTGTCTCCTGCATTGCAGGTGGATTTTTTTACCAGTGTGCTACCTGGGAAGCCCCCAATACAGGGTATATGGGCAGAAAAAAGATACACAGAAGCCCAACTAAGCCTATATATCCACAAATTTGTACCTGGAAAGTAGTTCATTTCCCATCAATATTACTTTTAAAAATTATTAGGAGCGACGAATATTCCATTGACTTAATCTTTTTATAAAGAGGGCAAGAAGAAAGAGGAATAATTAAAAATTTAAACTGTCAGGAAAATGTTAATTTGTGACTTGAAGAGGCGAGTTTTAATAGAACAGTATTCACCAAAGCTAGGTTATAGTGTTGTTGGTGTTGTTCATTAATAAATCATGTCCGATTCTTTGTGACCCCATGGATTGCAGTACTCCAGGCTCCTCATCCAGAGTTTGCTCACATTCATGTCCATTGAGTCAGCGATGCTCTCTAAACATCTCATCCATACTCTCCACCAATCTCATCCATGCTCTATCCTTCTCCATTTGCGTTCAGTCTTTCCCAACATCAGGGTCTTTTCCAAACAGTTGGCTCTTTGCCTAGGTGACCGGTGTTGGAGCTTCAGCTTTAGCATCAGTCTTTCCAATGAATATTAATTGGGTTGTTTTCCTTTAGGATTGACTGGTTTGATCTTCTTGCTGTGCAAGGGACTCTCAAGAGTCTTCTCCAGCATGACAACTTGAAAGCATAATTCTTCACTGCTCAGCCTTCTTCATGGTCTATCTCTCACATCTATACATGACTACTGCAAAAACCAGAGCTTTGACTCTAGGGACCTTTGTCAGTAAAGTAACATTTCTGCTTTTTAATACAGAGTTTAGGTTTGTCATAGCTTTTCTTCCAAGGAACAAGCATCTTCTAATTTCATAGCTGCAATCACTCTCTGCAGTGATTTTGGAGACCACAGAAAGAAAATCTTTAATTTCTCTACTTTTCCCCTTATATTTGCCATGAAGTTATGGGACTGGAAGCCATGATTTTAGCTTTTGTAATGTTGAATTTCAAGTCAGCTTTTTCATTCTTGTCTTTCACCTTCATCAGGAGTCCTTTCATTCTTCATTTTCTGACATTCGAGTGATATCAGCATATCTGAGGTTGTTGATATTTCTCCTGGCAATCTTGATTCAAGCTTATGATTTACCAAGCCCAGCATTTCATATGATGTACTCTGCACAGAAGTTAAATAAGTAGGTTGACTAAATTACAGCCTTGTTGTACTCCTTTCCCAATTTTGAACCAGTCATTTTTTTATGTCTGATTCTGACTGTTGCATCTTGATCCATCTACAGGTTTCTCAGGAGACAGGTAAGGTGGTCTGCTACTCCCATCTCTTTAAGAATTTTTCACAGTTTGTTGTGATCCACGCAGTCAAAGGCTTTAGTGTAGCCAATGGAGCAGAAGTAGATATTTTCCTGGAAATCCCTTGGCTTCTCAATTATCAATCAGATGTTGGCAATTTGACCTCTGGTTCTTCTGTCTTTTTTAAACCCAGCTTGTACATCTGGAATTTTTCAGTTTACATATTGCTGAATCCTAGCTTGGAGGATATTGAGCATAACCTTGCTAGCATGTGAAATAAGTGCAATTGTAAGGAAGTTTGAACATTCTTTGGCATTGCCCTTCTTTGGGATTGGAATTTTAAAAGGTCATGGATATTGAAAAACCAACCTGAATTTTTTTGACAGTGTAGAGAAGGAACATAGAGTTTAGGAAGGTTGACAAAAGCATACAGAAAATGTTATCCAAGGGGCAGAAGAAGAAGAAGAATTGATCAATGGGATATGAGAACATGCTGGAAAGGTCTAGTTTTGAAACAGGAGGAACACATTTTCTTTTTAGAAAAAGGAAGAAGATGTGTAGATGTAGAGAAATTTAATGGTAATAGTAATGGGAGCAGCAATATTAGTCATTATCATAAAAATAATTGCAAACAATTTTAGAGGTATTTATATGTGCTACATATATATATAACCCACTCCAGCATTCTTGCCTGGAGAACACCGTGGGCAGAGGAGTCCATAGGATTGTAGAGATTTGGACATGACTATGGTGACTGAGCACACATGCACACATAATCTGATGTGGTGGATAAAGGTTTTCATATTTTATAGAAAAATAATTTGATATTAAGAAGGTTAAATGAGTTTCCTAAAATTTTATACCTAGGATTTAGTAGATTCACACACAGAGCCAGTTTGTTTAATCACTATGATGCCATCTTTCAATTGTTGCTCCATGCCAAATATATATTAGAAATTCAAGGAAACTGTATTTCATTGAGTTCCTTTCCAGTAGTGTTCTAGTCTTCATTAAGCTAATGGGAGGTACTCGAGATATTTTAGAGGTATAAGAAAGTAGGAACCCTCCTACAAATTAGTGGATAGTTGGTGGAACATTGTTAATGTAAAATTGCTTTGACATCAGATGGTTGGTGAAAATAATTCCTCTTTGGACTACAAGCACTTCTGATTTTTTATATCCAGGAAGATCTCCAGGGAAATTGGAGAGAGCTAACAGTGATTTTTTTCTGAACTTGTTTCTTCAGTACTTCCAAGAGCATATCAGTTTTCTGTTGTTGTGTAACAATTTACCACACATTTAACAGCTTCCAACAACATATATTATTTCATAGATTTGTGGGGCCAGGATCTGTGCACCACTTAGCCAGGAGTTCTTTACAATCAATTCTTTATCAAGGCTGCATTCTCACCTGGAAGGTCAACTGGTATAAGAATCTGATGGGGAAGAATTCCAGGGTTATCAGGTTGACGGCATATTTATTTCCTTGATATTTTCTGACTGATGGCCTCAAATTTTGTGGCTCTGACTTCCCTGGTGGCTCAGATGGTAAAGCGTCTGCCTACAATGCAGGACACCTGGGTTTGATCCCTGGTTTGGGAAAATCCTCTGGAGAAGGAAATGGCAACCCACTCAAGTACTCTTGCTTGGAAAATCCCATGGATGGAGGAGCTTGGTAGCTTACAGTCTATGGGGATGCAAAGAGTCGGACACAACTGAGAGACTTCACTCATTATTCTCTTAATTGGTGGTCATTCTCAGGTCTTCAACTACCATCACAGTGCTTAGAGGCCACCTGAAGTCTCTTGATATGTGGCCTTCTCCAACATGGCTTCTTATTAGTAATCCCACAAGGAGATTAAGTCAGACAAGATGGCGGGCTATATAACATAATATGATGAGTAGGACATTTCACCACCTTTGCTGTGTTCTGCTGATGAGAAGTAAGAAATGAGTCTTCCCAGTGCACCAGCCCCAAGCATCGAACCTAGACTGGATTCGTTTCTTATATGATATTATACATGTTTCAAAGAGGGATGGTATGGGGAGGGAAGAGGGAGGGGGGTTCAGGATTGGGAACATGTGTACACCCGTGGCAGATGCATGTTGATGTATGGCAAAACTAATACAATATTGTAAAGTAATTATCCTCCAATTAAAAAAAAAAAAAAAAGAAAGAAAGAAATGAGTTTTGCCAAAAATCAAGGGAGGGGATGAAACAAAGATAGATTTTAGGTGGTATCAAATCATTGGGTCATATTCAGCTCAGTTCAGTTCATTTCAGTCGCTCAGTCGTATCTGACTCTTTGTGACCCCATGAACTGCAGCACACCAGGCCTCCCTGTCCATCACCAGCTCCCGGAGTCCACCCAAACCCATGTGAATCGAGTCGATGATGCTATCCAACAATCTCATCCTCTGTCATCTCTTTCTCCCCCTGCCCTCAATCTTTCCCAGCATCAGGGTATTTTCCAACGACTCAGCACTTCTCACTAGGTGGCCAAAGTATCGGAGTTTCAGCTTCGACATCAGTCCTTCCAATGAACACCCAGGACTGATCTCACTGGTTGGATCTCCTTGCAGTCCAAGGGACTCTCAAGAGTCTTTTCCAATACCACAGTTCAAAAGCATCAAAAATTCTCCTGCAATCAGTTTTTTTTTAATTTTATATTTATTTATTTTTTACTTTACAATATTGTATTGGTTTTGCCATACTTCAACATGAATACACCACTGGTGTACATGTGTTCCCAATCTTGAGCACCCCCTCCCACCTCCCTCAGCTTTCTTTATAGTCCAACTCTCACATCCATACATGACCATTGGAAAACCATAGCCTTGACTAGATGGACTTTTTTTGGCAAAGTAATATCTCTGCTTTTTAATATGCTGTCTAGGTTGGTCATAACTTTCCTTCCAAGGAGTAAGCGTCTTTTAATTTCATGGCTGCAGTCACCATCTGCAGGGATTTTGGAGCCCAGAAAAATAAAGTCAACCACTCTTTCCACTGTTTCCCCATCTATTTGCCACGAAGTGATGGGACTAGATGCCATGATCTTTGTTTTCTGAATGTTGAGCTTTAAGCCAACTTTTTCAGTCTCCTTTTTCACTTTCATCAGGAGGCTCTTTAGTTCTTCACTTTCTGCCATAAGATGGTGTCATCTGCATATCTGAGGTTAGTGATGTTTCTCCTGGCAATCTTGATTCCAGTTTGTACTTCCTCCAGCGCAGCATTTCTCATGATGTACTCTGCATATAAGTTAAATAAGCAGGGTGACAATATACAGCCTTGACATACTCCTTTTCCTATTTGGAAGCAGTCTGTTGTTCCATGTCCAGTTCTAACTGTTGCTTCCCTGACCTGCATACAGGTTTCTCAACAGGCAGGTCAGGTGGCCTGGTATTCTCATCTCTTTCAGAATTTTCCACAGTTGTGATCCACACAGTCAAAGGCTTTGGCATAGTCAATAAAGCAGAAATAGATTTTTTTTTTTCTGGAACTCTCTTGCTTTTTCCATGATCCCACAGATGTTGGCAATTTGATCTCTGGTTTCTCTGCCTTTTCTGAAACAAGCTTGAACATCTGGAAATTCATGGTTCACTTATTGCTGAAGCCTGGTTTGGAGAATTTTGAGCATTACTTTACTGGCATGTGAGATGAGTGCAATTGGGCAGTAGTTTGAGCATTCTTTGGCATTGCCTTTCTTTGGGGTGGGATGAAAGCAGTCCTTTTCCAGTTCTGTGGCCACTGCTGAGTTTTCCATATTTGCTGACATATTGAGTGCAGCACTTTCACAGCATCATCTTTCAGGGTTTGTGTCTATAAAACTGTAAGAACTTCTTAACATTCTATTAAATTTCTTCCTGTTTGACTGCTTCTGCGGTTTCAGTTTTTCTGATCCAAACATAACATTGATGAAATATAGAAAGCATTTTGTCCCTTGTCAATGAAAAATATACTAATCAAAAAGCTACAGGTTATTTACAGGCCAACTGAACTGAACTATTTACATGCATAATCATATTTACTTTTTCTCTGAAAAATATATAACAGCAGGATTATTCTTAAATACATGTTGTTGTTCAGTCGCTCAGTCATGTCCAACTCTTTGTGACCCCATGTGCTGCAGCATTTCAGGCTTCCGTGTTTTTCACCATCTCCAGGAGCTTGCTCAAACTCATGTCCATTGAATCAGTAATGCCCAACCATAGTGTCCTTTGTCATCTCCTTTTCTCCTGTCCTCAATCTTTCCCAGCATCAGGGCCTTCTTCAATGAGTCAGCTCTTCACATCAGGTGGCCAAAGTATTGGAGCTCCAGTTTCAGCATCAGTCCTTCTAATGATTATTCAGAGTTGATTTCCTTTAGGATTGACTGCTTTGATCTCCTTGTTGTCCAAGGGACTCTCAAGAATCTTCTTCAGCATCACAATTTAGAGGCATCAGTTCTTCAGTGCTCAGCATTCCTTATGATCCAACTCTCACATCCATACACATGACTACTGGAGCAAAAGATTAAGAAAAAAATTTAAAAAGATTTTAATTTAAATATATTTTTCAATGTAAAATGTATTGCAATGTGTTTGCCATTAGATACTACATCTATAGACTTTCCAACTAAACTTTCCAATGATGTAAGTATATTTCCCTTGAAGTAAATTGAATAGAATCATTGAATGTTAGATTTGAACATATTCTCAAGAAGAATGTAATATTGTTTGATAGAGAATTTAAACATAACATTTTGAATATTGTTTGGATAGTTAAATTGCTGATGGGAAATGTTAACTGTAAAACTAATTGAAAACATACCTAAAGATTATTTTTATTAGCACATTAAATATTTAGGATGGTTTTCCCATCTGTATTTTTGTTAACTTATTTAGTATAGCTCTAGATCTAACAGCCACTTATGTTTCTCAATGACTTAATGCCTATAGTGTTCTTCTGTCATCAAAGACTTTGTCTGAGAAATACTATTAGACATATTTGTATAACATGCATACCTAAGAATATTTATTTTTAATGCCTACACATTAGATATTTGGAATACTTCTTCTCGCCTTATTACTTTAGCTTACTGAGTAAAGATGTAGGATTTTTATTTTCTTATGTGACTTACGAGTTGGCAAACAAATTACTTGACAATTTGGTCATAGAGCTGTGGTAATTTGGGTAGCCTCTGTCTCAGCACATATTGGTTGGTGTAAATTTCCTTCAAACTAGGACATATCATAATAAAAATAGCATGGGGGTTATATAACAAGCTGGGGTAATTTAGCAAAATATTTAATGATGATTTGGTCATAAATCAGTGGCTCAGTGGTAAAGAATCCACCTGCCAAGGCAAGAGACACAGGAGACATAGGTTTGGTCACTGGGTTGTAAAGATCCCAAGGAGTAGGTAATGGCAACTCACTACAGTGTTCTTGCCAGGATAAATAATAGACAGCAAGACCCTGGAGGGCTACAAAGTCCATAGGGTCACAAAAAGTCAGACACTACTGGGCACAGATTGTCCATAAATTTCAGCAAAGGGAGCAAAATTTTACAGAAGAGATTTGCAATTAATCTTTCTTATAAATATTTGATATGAGGTGATTAAAAGATCATCTGCTTTTTGTATCCCTTACTTCATTATTTGAGGTTTTATTCTAACTTCTGCCAATGACTGATTCTTTGTATGTATATTAAGATATTTTATCATCAACATAATTATTTTGCTATTAAAAAAATAAAGACATAATTTAAGGTATTACATATCAAAAGTCTGCATTCTTAATTTATAATAGAAATATTAAAATATATTCTTAATTGTGGTTGAAAATTAGATAAATTGAGTTTTTGAATAAAATTCATTTCTACATTACTGTTTAACAAATATGTATTTAAAAAAACATAGCTTTTGAAGACGGAAAAATATTTAAAAGTGTATTATCATACTTTCTAAATAGTGTACCACTTACATAAACTAACGGAGAAGGCAATGGCACCCCACTCCAGTACTCTTGCCTGGAAAATCCCATGGAAGGAGGAGCCTGGAAGGCTGCAGTCCATGGGGTCGCTGAGGGTCGGACACGACTGAGAGACTTCACTTTCACTTTTCACTTTCATGCATTGGAGAAGGAAATGGCAACCCACTCCAGCGTTCTTGCCTGGAGAATCCCAGGGACGGGGGAGCCTGGTGGGCTCTATGGGGGTCTATCTATGGGGTCGCACAGAGTCGGACACGACTGAAGTGACTTAGCAGTAGCAGTACATAAACTAAAATAAGAAGATAATTCAACAGAAAATGTTAGCTTAGTGATCTTGAAGTATAATACAATGAATGTGTGTGTATGTGCATGCATAAGTTCAAAACTCAAAATTTAAGCTCTGAGATAAATATTCACGTATACATCTCACATGGTAGAAGTCCAGTACCACATTCAACATGAATGTGCAAATGTCTTGTTAAAAAAAAAAAAAAGAAAACAAGCAATATTAAGTGATGAAGAAAGGGGTGAAAGATCATTAGAATTTCATATCTGCGAATTATTTTCATGATTCAGGTTGAAGTGAGTATCATCTTAGTGTGATACAACGATGAGTATTTGAAGGAAACATTTGGAATTCTGAATTAACCTAAGTTAGGCTATATTTCATGTCATCCCAGCCTCATATTCCATATCAGGAAATGAGCTTCTTTTGTTCACAGATGAAGCTACCTCAAGGCACCTGAGGGAAATATACTACTGAGTATCATGGATGGCTTCCAAGGGCTACATGGAGATCCATCTTCAGGCATAGACCCAGGCCTTTTATCAGGAGGGAATAAGGCAGTCTGGCATATCGTTGTTAAGCCACAGAGTCACTGTACCAATTTTAAAGAGTGGATTAATAGAGCATTTGTGTGTAACAGACACTTGCCTGGATTTAATACATATATACTCTAGTAGAAAATATGCAGAAAATATGCTGTTTGAAACAATGTTATCCCTTAGTATATTTTTCATATTTGCTTAGATTGTCAGTTTGCATCATCACTCCAGAAGAGATATTTCAAACACAGACATTCATGGAATATCCATGGACTTTCTTGCTAAGAATAATTACCTGTAGTTTTCCCATCATATTTTGAATTTTCCTCCACTGAATTTTTCAGATATATTTTTATATCCTTTGTCATGGCATATGTATTATTTTAAAGTATGTAGTTTATAAGGATTTCACTAACTAAATTCCTCATTACTCTGTCTTTCTCTGGTTTTCATTCATGATTTTATCTTCTCATATAATATCTATTTTTTTGTGGTGTGTTTCTAGGTGGGTGCTGCCATGAACTAGATGGTGACTTTAAATTCTAGGGTGTAGTCATCTTCCTTTAAAGACCTTTTATATGTTTTTTGAAGTTAAATGAGGCGTTAGTAATCTAGGATCATGTAAATTTAATTTCAGAGTTTAAATTTTTCTAGGAGACTCAAATGATAAATTATTTTCAGTTTATAATTAAATTCCAATTCAAATGCAACAAATTTGTCAATACGTTAAATCTGGCACATTTAAACATGTGGATAATATTATTATTCCACAATTTTCTGTCTAACCATATGAAGTTGTTAACCGTTTTGCTCCACCTTTATTTTGCGTGTGTGTGTGACTAAATTTTTATCATTTTATGTTTTTATTTTTTATTTTTTAATTTAATTTAAATTATTTATTTTAATTGGAGGCTAATTACAATATTGGAAATAGTGAAATGTTTCCAGGAGAAAAATAACTCTAATACTGAATTCATTTACCTGATTTTTCCATCTTCTATATTTCAGGCAAAACTTAGTGAATAAAACAACAAATAGTTCTATCTAACGTGGTGTCCTCATGTTCCCATGCCTTCAAACAGGTATTTGTGAATGTGTGCACACATATTTTACTTTTGTAGTGCTTTTTTTTTTTTTTTTTGCTGTAGCATAAGTAATCTTGACTTAAAAAATATGAGGAGGTCAACCCAGAAGAATTAAACAGCTTACTCATAATATCAGATAGTTACAACAGATGGGGAACTAGAACGTGTTCCAGCTCCATGGTTCTTTTCCTTATCAGAAGAACCATTCCATCTATTAGTCATTTGCTGTGGATAAAGGGCAGCTCTGGCAGTGGCGCAGGCAAGTACATCAAATGCCAGGGACAAAAATATGAATGGTGTGAACTTAGCGTTCAACCATAACATCAGATCACTGAGGACAGTGTTGCCATACATGTGTTATCTGCTTGCCTGTGGAGTGCAACTAAATTTCTGAAATTGGTATGTATCACTTTTGCTTTGAATACTACTGCATGCAGAAGATAATTGTAACTAATTTATAGTGGCAGTTAATGTAAGCTTCAATTCTTTGGCGTTCAGCTTTCTTCACAGTCCAACTCTCACATCCATATATGACCACTGGAAAAACCATACCCTTGACTAGCTGGACCTTTGTTGGCAAAGTAATGTCTCTGCTTTTCAATATGCTGTCTAGGTTGGTCATAACTTTTCTTACAGGTACCGTCTTTTAATTTCATGGCTGCAGTCACCATCTGCAGTGATTTTGGAGCCCCCCAAAATAAAGTCTGACACTATTTCCACTGTTTCCCCATCTATTTCCCATGAAGTGACGGGACCACATGCCATGATCTTCGCTTTCTGAATGTTGAGCTTTAAGCCAACTTTTTCACTCTCTACTTTCACTTTCATCAAGAGGCTTTTTAGCTCCTCTTCACTTTCTGCCATAAGGGTGGTGTCTTCTGCATATCTGAGGTTCTTGATATTTCTCCCAGCAATCTTGATTCCAGCTTGTGCTTCTTCCAGGCCAGTGTTTCTCATGATGTACTCTGCATATAAGTTAAATAAGCAGATGACAATATACAGCCTTGACGTACTCCTTTTCCTATTTGGAACCAGTCTGTTGTTCCATGTCCAGTTCTAACTGTTGCTTCCTAACCCGCATATAGGTTTCTCAAGAGGCAGGTCAGGTGGTCTGATATTCCCATCTCTTTCAGAATTTTCCACAGTTTATTGTGATCCACACTGTCAAGGCTTTGGCATAGTCAATAAAGCAGAAATAGATGTTTTTCTGGAACTCTCTTGCTTTTTCATTGATCCAGTGGATGTTGGCAATTTGATCTCTGGTTCCTCTGCCTTTTCTAAAACCAGCTTGAACATCTGGAAGTTCACGGTTCACATATTGCTGAAGTGTGTCTTGGAGAATTTTGAGCATTTCTTTACTGGAATGTGAGATGAGTGCGATTGTGCAGTAGTTTGAGCATTCCTTGGCATTGCCTTTCTTTGGTGTTGGAGAAGACTCTTGAGAGTCCCTTGGACTGCAAGGAGATCCAACCAGTCCATTCTGAAGGAGATCAGCCCTGGGATTTCTTTGGAGGGAATAATGCTGAAGCTGAAACTCCAGTACTTTGGCCACCTCATGTGAAGAGTTGACTCATTGGAAAAGACTTTGATGCTGGGAGGGATGGGGGCAGAAGGAGAAGGGGACGACAGAGGATGAGATGGCTGGATGGCATCACTGACTCGATGGACGTGAGTCTGAGTGAACTCCAGGAGTTGGTGATGGTCAGGGAGGCCTGGAGTGCTGTGATTCATGGGGTCACAAAGAGTCAAACACCACTGAGCAACTGAACTGAACTGAATGTAAGCTTATTCAGTTCACTTCAGTCATTCAGCTGTGTCCGACTCTTTGCGACCCAATGAACTGCAGCATGCCAACCCTCCCTGTCCATCACCCACTCCCGGAGCTTAATCAAACTCATGTCCATCGAGTTAGTGATTCCATCCAACCATCTTATCCATGGCCATCGCCTTCTCCTGCAGCCTTCAATCTTTCCCAACATCAGGGTCTTTTCCAATTATTAGCTTCAATTGGTAAAAATATTGGAGTTTCAGCTTTAAGCATCAGTCCTTCCAATGAATATTCAAGAGTGAATTCTTTAGTATTAACTGGTTGGATCTCCTTGCAGTCCAAAGGACTTTCAAGAATCTTCTCCAATACCACAATTCAAAAGCTTCAATTCTTTGACACTCAGCTTTCTTTATAGTCCAACTCTCACGTCCATACATGACTCCTGGAAAACCATAGCTCATTCAGGACTGATATCCTTTAGGATGGACTGTTGGATCTCTTCCAGTCCAAGGGACTCTCAATAGCCTTCAAAACCACAGTTCAAAAGCAACAATTCTTTGGTGCTCAGCTTTCTTTGTAGTCCAACTCTCATATCCATACATGACTACTGGAAAAACAAAAGCTTTCACTAGATGAACTTTTTTGGCAAAGTAATGTCTCTGATTTTAATATTATGTCTAGGTTGGTCAGAGCTTTTCCTCCAAGGAGCAAGCATCTTTTAATTTCATGACTGCAGTCACCATCTACAGTGATTTTGGAGCCCCCCCCCCCCCCCCCCCGCCCACAAAAGAGTCTGTCACTGTTTCCATTGTTTCCCCATCTATTTGCCATGAAGTGATGGGACCAGATGCCATGATCTTAGTTTTCTGACTGTTGAGCTTTAAGTCACTTTTTAATTCTCCTCTTTCATTTTCATCAAGAGAAGCTTTAGTTCTGCTTTGCTTTCTACTGTAAGAGTGGTGTCATCTGCATGCATGAGGTTATTGATATTTCTCCTGGCCATCTTGACCAGCTTGTACTTCATCCAGCCCAGGGTTTCTCATGAGGTACTCTGCACATAAGTTAAATAAGCAGGGTAACAATATACAGCTTTGACATACTCCTTTCCCGATTTGGAACCAGTCTGTAGTTCCATGTCCACTTCTAACTGTTGCTTCTTGACCTGCAAACAAATTTCTCAGGAGACAGGTCAGGTGGTCTGATATCACCATCTCTTTCAGAATTTTCCACAGTTTATTGTGATCTACACAGTCAAAGGGTTTGGCATAGTCAACAAAGCAGATGTAGATGTTTTTCTGGAACTCTTGCTTTTTTGATGATCCAGTGGATGTTGGCAATTTGATCTCTGGTTCCTCTGCCTTTTTAAAATCCAGCTTGAACGTCTGAAAGTTAATGATTCATGTACCTCTGGAGCCTGGCTTGGACAATTTTGAGCATTACTTTGCTAGTGCATTAAATGAGTGCAATTGTGCAGTGGTTTGAAAATTCTTTGGGATTGCTTTTCTTAGGGATCAAAATGAAAACTAGATCTTTTCCAGTCCTGTGGCCACTGCTGAGTTTTCCAAATTTCCTGGCATATTGAGTGCAGCACTTTAACAGCATTATCTTTTAGAATTTAAAATTGCTCAGTTGGAATTCCATCACCTCCACTAGCTTTGTTTGTAGCAGTGTTTCCTAAGGCCCACTTGACTTTGCATTTCAGGATGCCTGGCTCTAGGTGAGTGATCACACCATGGTGATTATATGGGTCATGAAGATATTTTTTGTATAGTTCTTCTGTGTATGCTTGCCACCTCTTCTTAATATCTGTTAGGTCCATATAGTTTCTGTCCTTTATTGTGCCCATCTTTGCATGAAATGTTGTGTTAGTATCTCTATTTTTTTAAGAGATCTCTAGTATTTCCCATTCTATTGTTTTCCTCTATTTCTTTGCATTGATCCCTGAGGAAGCCTTTCTTATCTCTCCTTGCTATTCCTTGGAACTCTGCATTCAAATGGGTATATTTTTCCTTTTCTCCTTAGCCTTTAGCCTCTCTTCTTTTCTCAGCTATTTATAAGGCCTCCTCAGAGAACCATTTTGCCTTTTTTGCATGTCTTTTTCTTGGGGATGATCTTGATCACTGCTTCCTGTAAAATATCATGAACCTCAGTCCATAGTTCTTCACGACTCTGTCTATCAGATCTCATTCCTTGAATCTATTTGTCACTTCCACTGTATGATCTTTAGTGATTTGATTTAGGTCATACCTACATGATCTAGTGGTTTTCCCCTACTCTCTTCAATTTAAGTCTGAATTTTGCCAAAAGAATTTCATGATGTGAGCCACAGTCAGCTCCCAGTCTTGTTTTTCTGATTGTGTACAGTTTCTCCTTTTTTGGCTGCAAAAAATATAGTCAATCTGATTTCCATTTTGACCATCTAGTGATGTCCATGTGTAGAATCGTCTCTTGTGTTGTTGGAAGAAGGCATTTGCTATGACCAATGCATTCTCTTGGCAAAGCTCCATTAGCCTTTGTCCTGCATTGTTTTGTACTCCAAGGCCAAATTTGCCCTTTACTCCAGGTATCTCTTGACTTCCTACTTTTGCATTCCAGTCCCTTATAATAAAAAATACATCTTTTGGGGAGTGTTAGCTCTAGAAGGTCTTGAAGGTCTTCATAGAACCATTCAACTTCAGCTTCTTCAGCCTTGCTGATCGGGACATAAACTTGGATTACTGTGATATTCAATGATTTGCCTTGGAAATGAACAGAGATCATTCTGTCGTTTTTGAGATTGCATCCAAGTACTGCATTTCAGACTCTTTCATTGACTATGATGGCTACTCTATTTCTTCTACTGCCCACAATAGTAGGTATAATGGTCATCTGAGTTAAATTCACCCATTTCAGTCCATTTTAGTTCAGTTCAGTTGCTCAGTCATGTCCGACATTTTGTGACACCATGGACTGCAGCACGCCAGGCCTCCTTGTCCATCACCAACTCCTGGAGTTTACTCAAACTCATGTCCATTGAGTTGGTGATGCCATCTGACCATCTTATTCTCTGTTGTCCCCTTCTCCTCGTGCCCTCAATCTTTCCTAGCATTAGAGTCTTTTCAAATGCGCCAGCTCTTCACATCAGGTGGCCAAAGTATTGGAGTTTCAGCCTCAACATCAGTCCCTTCAGTGAATATTCAAGACTGGTTTCCTTTTGGATGGACTGGTTGGACCCCCTTGCAGTCCAGTGGACTTTCAAGAGTCTTTCCCAACACCACAGTTCAAAAGCATCAATTCTTCAGCGATCAGCTTTCTTTATAGTCCAACTCTCATATACATGACTAGTGGAATAACCATAGCCTTAACTAGATGGACCTTTGTTGGCAAAGTAATGACTCTCCTTTTTAATAGGCTGTCTAAGTTGGTCATAACTTTTCTTCCAAGGAGTAATCGTCTTTTTATTTCATGGCTGCAATGACCATCTGCAGTGATTTTGGTGCCCCTCAAAATAAAGTCAACCACTTTTTCCACTGTTTCCCCATCTATTTGCCATGAAATGATAGGACAAGATGCCATGATCTTAGTTTTCTGAATGTTGAGCTTTAAGCCAACATTTTCAATCTCCTCTTTCACTTTCATCAAGAGACTCTAGTTCTTTAGTTTCTGTCATAGAGGTGGTATCATCTACATATCTGAGGTTATTGATATTTCTCCCCACAATCTTGATTCCATCTTGTGCTTCATCCAGCCCCGTGGTTCTCATGATGTATTCTGCATGTAAATTAAATAAGCAGGGTGACAATATACAGCTTTTATGTACTCCCTTTCCTATTTGGAACCATCTGTTGTTCCATATCCAGTTCTGTTGCTTCCTGGCGTGCATACAGGTTTATTAAAAGGCAGGTCAGTTGGTCTGATATTCCCATCTCTTTCAGAATTTTCCAGAGTTTATTGTGATCTACAGAGTCAAAGGCTTTGGCATAGTCAATAAAGCAGAAATGGATGCTCAATAGTTCACTGATTCCTAAAATGTCGATATTCATTCTTGCCTTCTCCTGCTTGACCACTTCTAATTTGCCTTGATTCATGGACCTAACATTCCAGGTTCATGTGCAATATTTCTCTTTACAGCATCGGACTTCATTCCATCACCAGTCACATCCACAACTGCATGTAAATGTATTATGTATATTATTTATTTCCTCTCTTATTTCTTCTAAGGATTTTGGTCCTCATATTGATTTATTTTTCTTTTTTTTCTGTTTTATGTGCAACATAATGAAACTCATAATTTTGTTTCAGAAAAATAAGGGAGTTGTCATAAAATTTTCTTAGCGAAAGACAGTATTGAACATGATAAAAAACCACAAGTGTGTTCTTAACATTGGAAAAATTAAAAATATCATTATGATAGTTGAATATTCATTCACACTTTTTCCCTTGCATAGACAAACCTGCAAAGGATTCTTTTCAGGATGGAAATGCATTTGATTAAAGATTCTATGATTTCAAAATTTCCTTGGCATTCAGTTCAGTTCAGTTCAGTTCAGTCACTCAGTCGTGTCTGACTCTTTGTGACCTAAGGAATCGCAGCACGCCAGGCCTCCCTGTCCATCACCAACTCCTGGAGTTCACTCAGACACACGTCCATTGAGTCAGTGATGCCATCCAGCCATCTCATCCTCTGTCGTCCCCTTCTCCTCCTGTTCCCAATCCCTCCCAGCATCAGAGTCTTTAGGAGAGTAAATAATACAAATATGTTCAATAAAATTTAAGGATCACCGAGTTTACTGGGGAAAAATAATTTTAAGTAAAGTAGATATATTCACATACTCCTTTCACTATTTTTTTTAACTCTTTAATTTTTAGTATTCATCCTGGCTATAGAATAGACATAATGGTTAAAGTTATAGCAGATATCTTGCAAAATAATATGTGGTGCTTTGTGTAAATGAAATGCAGGATTGCCATTCAAGAAGCAGGGGTGAATTATATGGATAATTATACAAAATTTTCTTTCAAATATTTCACTATTTTAAAATTTAAAAAGGATAATAGTAATATTTGAGTAACAAAATAATGGCAGAAAAATATTGCAAATGGTATAAAATATTTTCATCCATTAATTTTTTATAACAATAAATTATAATAATGTATTAATGTGATATGTAATTTTTCCTAAGATTTTTCTGGCTAATTTTTCTCCAACTCTATCCAGTATGTCATCAAAATACTTTTAATAACTTCATTTTTTAAGGTTTTTTTTTAAAATTTATTTTTTAGTTTTTTATTTTTTAAATTTTAAAATCTTTAATTCTTACATGCGTTCCCAAACATGAACCCCCCTCCCACCTCCCTCCCCATAACATCTCTCTGGGTCATCCCCATGCACCAGCCCCAAGCATGCTGTATCCTGCGTCAGACATAGACTGGCGATTCAATTCTTACATGATAGTATACATGTTAGAATGCCATTCTCCCAAATCATCCCACCCTCATAACTTCATTTTTAAATACTAAAATTGAGAATGACACCAGTGTCTCTTGGCAAATGCAAGAAATAATTTTTAATTTTGAGATGAACCTTTCTGTTGATGTCCGTTTTACTGCTGCTGTTAACTGTACTTTATAAGATGTGAAAACTTTGGCATACAGTTTTATAAATCATTTCAAAATATAAATTTTAGTATATCTAGAGCTAATGAGATTTGTTGAAATTTTTTCCAGAAAATATTTAACACTTCAACCAAATCATCTTTTTTGAAAGTCTTAATTTAATGTAAAATTTATATAATGGCATTTTACTAGTTCTTCTGACACTTACTGTAACTTGGGGCCACCAGGTGGCCAGTGGAACTTCTCTGCGCACAAGTTGTCCATAGCTCTTGTTGCCTGTAGTCCTGGACTGATGTCTGCACACGTTGCCACCCCACCTATCTCATCCACTCATGCACATGGTTTATTTTCTTTTAAAACTATATTTGCAAGATGCATCTTCAAAGAAAAAATATTAACACTATCAAAGGGTATTAAAGCAAGAGCTGAATCCCTTCTGAGAGCAGGGCCTTGTGTTATCATATAGTTTTCATGTCTATGAAGCTGATCCTACAGATAAATTAAAAACATGATGGAGTAGTTAAAAAGCCGTGCTCTAAGAATGATGGATAGACAAAGTAGCAACAGGGTACTTGATATAAAAATGGAAAAATGGAGTCACTATAAACCCTTCACAGCCAATTCTTGACTTCATATTAGGTCATAACAACAATAACAAAATTCCAAAACAAAACAAAACAAAAAGCAAGGAAATAAATACCTAAATCATTAAACCATTCTTACTTCAGGTGCTTTGTTTTTTTTTTGTTTTTTTTGTTTTTTTACATTTAAATACATTCTTAAAGAGCATAGAATTAACTACACAGAATTGTGTTGTGACAAGTAACAAAATTTGATATACAGAATAGGCAAGTCTGAAAAAGACTGGGCTGTAGACATTTGCAAACTTTCATATTAAAATGTCAACTGCTGATTATATTTTTGATGCATATGCAGACACATCGAAAACTTTAGGCGAACTTTCATATTCTGACCATTAAGCAAGAGACACATTCTGACTGAGCTATAGCACAGGTTTCTTCTGCTATTGGAAAGTAGGTTGTTCCTGTGAAATCTTTTCTAAGTCAAGATGGCATAAAGCAAAAAAAAAACAACAAAAAACCACAATTGCTTATGGATACATCTTTCTAACAGATGCCCAAAATAAATCAAGATAAAGGATAGATGCTTATAGACACAATTCAAAGCTGTGGAGGCTTGAGATGATGAGTGTAGTTCTCCTCAGAATGAGATTGACAATGTAAAACTCTTCAGACAACCATAGCATAAATCTTTGCAACTTTGAATTTGGTTTGTAGATATGACATCTAGAATATGAGTAACAAAAGAAACAGGTATATTGGACTTCATCAACATTTGAAACTTCTGTAGATTAAAGAATATTTTCAAGAAGGTGAACAAAACAACCCCATTTAAAACAGGTAAAGAACTTTAGCAAATATTTCTCCAAAGAAGATTATAAATGGCTAATAAGCACATGAAAGCTATACAACATCACTAGTCATTAGTGAAATGAAAATCGAAACCACTGATACATCACTTCACACTCACTGTGCTATGTGTGCTGATTTGCTTCAATCATGTCTGACTCTGTGTGGCCCTATGGACTGTAGCCTGCCAGACTCCTCTGTCCATGGGATTCTCCAGAATGCTAGAGTAGGTTGCCATGCCTTCCTTCAGGCATCAGTTCAGTTCAGTTCAGTTGCTTAGTCATGTCTGACTCTTTGTGACCCCTTGAACTCCCGCACACCAGGATTCCCTGTCCATCACCAACTCCTGGAGCTTGCTCAGACTCATGTCCATAGAATTGGTGATGCCATCCAACCATCTCATCTGCTGTTGTTGCTTCTCCTCCTGCCTTCATCCTTTCCTAGCATCGGGGTCTTTTCCAATGAATCGGCTCTTTGCATCAGGTGGCCAAAATATTGGAGCTTCAGCTTCAGCAACAGTCCTTCCGATGATTATTCAGGATAGAATGGCTATATTAAAAAACAAACAAGCAAAAATCAGAAAATAACAGGTGTAAGCAAAAATGTGAAGAAACTGAAACCTTCTTAGATTGCTGGTGGAAATGTTACATTGTGTAGCCATGTGGAAAACAGTTTGGAATTTCCTTTGAAGTTAAACATAGACGTACCCTATCACTGAGAGTCCACTCCTAGGTAAACTGAAATCACTGGAAACAAGGACACAAGCAGATATTTGTGTGCCAGTGTTCACTGCAGCATTGTTAACAATAGCCCTAAGATGGAAGCAATCCAACAGTTTATCAACAAATGAATGGATAAATAAACATTTTTATATACACAATAAACGTTATTCAGCCATAAATAGGAAACACGTCTTAATACATGCTACAACATGAATAAAACATAAAAACTACTGGGAAGCCAGGAACAAAAGGGCAAACATTGTGTATTCAACTTATATGAAATATCTACAATAGTCAAATTATAAACTGATTAAAGTTTACCAGGAGCTGCAGCAAGAGGAAAATGGGGAGTTGTTACTTAATAACTACCAAGTTCCTGTTTAGACTCTTGAAAACATTTTGGAAATCTAAAGAAGTGGATGACTATACAACATTTTGTGAATATAACTAATGCTGCTGAACTACACATTTAAAATAGTTAAAATAGAAATGTTATGTTGTATATATATTCTACAATAAAAACAGAATTTAAAATAAAAATTGGAGATTAAAAGCAATACTTTATAATGATAATCAGTTCAGTCTATTAGAAAAAATAAAATTTGATTTAATTAAATATTCCATTATAGTACTCGCTAAAATGACTGTAGACATTTATGCACAGTGTTCCACCATTTATCTGGCCACTCAATGCATACTCTAAGCAGAGGAATTTTCAAAGTATATAGTTTTTCCTCTTGGAATCACTTATTTTAGATAAGTTTTATCAGGTGCTATGAATGATGTTGAGGGTGTCAAATATTTAACAGTGGAATGATCTGTTTTTATTTTTAAATATTTGGATCAATTTTCTTGGGTAAACTTTTAATTTAATTTTTATTAAACTATAGCTTATTTACAATATTGTGCTAGGTTCAGGTGCACAGCTTCAAATGCTTTTCCTTATAGGTTATCACAAGATATTGAACATAGTTCCATATGCCATACGGTAAATCCCTGTTGTTTATTTATTTCATATATGTATGCTAAGTTGCTTCAGTCATGTCTTTTGCAACCCCATGGATTGTAGCCTGCCATCCTCCTCTGTCCATGGAGTTCTCCAGGCAAGAATACTGGAGTGGGTGGCCATTTCCTTCTTCAGGATTTTATAGATAGTAGTGTGTATCTATGAATCTCTTAATCTGTCCCACCTCCTCCCCTTTTCCTTTGGGTAAGTTTGTTTTCTATGTCTGTGAGTCTGTTTACATTTTGTAAATACATTTTATTAGCATTATATTTTTTTTTTAGATTTCACATATAAGTGATATTATGTAATATTTGCCCTTTCCCTGCCTGACTAAAAATGAAAACAGTGCAGTGCAAGTTCTCCTCCTACTGATATTTACAAGGAAGGTCAGTGAGTGATCTGAATTATCTTCACCTTACAGCTATAGAACATACATAAAGGGAGAGAGTAGTGTTCAGAGTTAGGGATGAATCACCGAGACACAGTATCAGAAAAGTGAAATAGCCCAAGGCCATCGTGTGGAATAGAGTCATGACACTGAGGTGGTGCAGACAAATTAAAGCAAGTGGCTGTGTTTAATAAGTCAGCTTCTGTTTCTAAGCATTTGAGTAATTTGCAGTTTTTTTCATCTTTATCAGGATTCTAAAGCTAAATACATAGTAGTAATTTCATTCATACCAAGTTATATCCAGATCACATAATTGGCAGATTAATAATATTGAGTAGATTATAACTCCAGAGACTATCTTTTAATTCTTTGTGTTTTTATAACTGGCATATAAGAAGCATTCAGTAATATTTTTCAGAGGTTACAAAACCATCCTGTTTGTTAAAAAAATACTGTTGGTGATTTCAAAGATGTGCAGGAGCTGGGAGGGAATTTCTCCTGTCCATTGTGCAGTAAAGCAGTAATATCTCAGTGACAATCTGTCTTGTACACAAAGTGGTATACTCAAACCACTGAAAGAAAATATTATTTTCTATTAATTGGCTTATGACATTTTATTTTCATTCCTAATCTTATTTTGGATTCTAGGTTGATAAACCAGAGTCAGAAAACACAAAATACACTGAGAAAGACAGGCCTGGATTGCCTGCCTTTGGCCAATTATCAGTTATAAATAGTATTTTCTGAGTCTGCTTCTCTTGTCATTGACTTCTGAGCACATAAAAGGAAGAATCAGAATGACCACACAGGGGAATTACAGAACATGGTAAACGTCAAAACTATACAACCTAGTATTATCTTTCAAGGAACATATGAAGCCATAGAATTCTAAAACCTAATTCCTGTGACAAAGTCTGTAACAGAAAGAAAAAAAAAATAGCACAATATAAATCTAGTTCTCTACTGTTCTCTGGTGGCTCAGATGGTAAAAAATCAGCCTGCAGTGAGGGAGACCTGAGTTTGATCCCTGGGTTGGGAAGATATCCTGGAGTCAAGCGGGGCAATGCACTCCAGTATTCTTACCTGGAAAATTCCCGTGGACAGAGGAGCGGGGGGCGGGGGGCGGGGGGCGGGGGGCGCTACATAGCATCGGGTGGCAAAAAGTTGAACATGACTGAGTAGCTAATCACAGGACAGCAAAGCACTATTCTCTGGAGCAGAAGGAAAACTTATCATCTTAATCTGTTTTAGTTATAAGCGTAAGAATATAATCTTATTGATAATAGTCATATAATCAGAATTGAGTGTCAAATGAAATATCTTATAATGGAATTTTATGACAGAGCTTCCTTAACTGCATGTTTCCTTGTTTTACTAAAGATTTGGTTGGAATTTAAAATTAATCCATGAGACTTGTTACATTAAAATTGGAAGAAATTAAGTTTTATAATCATGATACAAATTTAAAGATACTTTCTAACATCTAAAAGTCAATTTGAAAATAATCTTTCCTAATCTGCCTTAGCATAGGTCTTTTCAATAGCATATATAATGAGAAACAGTAAACTAATTCTAGCAGGCATTAGCTCCATGATTAAGTCAGCTTAGCTTGAAGAAGTTTTGTTCCAGAAATGTGTGTGTATGTGTATTTAGTTCCAGGCTGAAAGATTTCTAACCAAAATATGTTTTGTCTCAAGTGCTAGTAAATTTTCCAGCTTAAACGTTTAGTTAATTAGCAACTCCCTTATAATATAGCAAAATGCTAGGTAAAAAACTAAGTTATTAATATTTAGATAAGATTAGGTTGCTGGTGTTCTGGTAATACTTTAATTGATTCTGGATACTACTAACACCAACATAAGAGTGAATATGGAAATAATAAATACCATACTTAAGATAAATCCTTTTTCCCTAAGAAAAAGAATCTTATATTTGAGGGGAGATATTTAGTGTTCTAGGTTAAATGGCTAATTGATTTTGAATCAGCTGATTATTTCACAACATTTTTGGCACTGGGGACCAGTTTTGTGGAAGACAATTTTTCCATTGTCCAGGGGATACAAGTGATGAGAAATGGCTGTATATACACATAAAGCTTTGCTCACTCATCTATCTGACTCTCACTTCCTTCTGTGCAGCCTAGTTTCTACCCTTCCATTACCCGGGGTTGGGGACCTCTAAGAGAAAGAGCTAGTTTTCTTTGTTACATCAAACCAAATTCAGATGAATATTCCTTCATCTTTTGACCATCCTCATAAGTGTAAAGATCGAAGGCTGGAGGAGAATGGGACAACAGAGGATAAGATGGCTGGATGGCATCACTTATTCAATGAACAAGAGTTTAAACAAACTCTGGGAGATGGGGAAGGACAGGGAAACCTTGTGTGCTGCAGTCCATAGGGTTGCAAAGAGTCAGACATGACTAAGTGACTGAACAACAAAAAGAACATACTATTTTGAGGGAAAGGCCATTTGGACATATATACTTCTTGTGGCTGTCATCTACAGAATTATCTGTTATTTCCCTCTCTTGTCAAATTCTTTGCCACCTAGATATTCTCCTTACTACCCACCCCACCCCCCCCCACCCCCCACCCTGCCTTCTTCTGGCATGATTTCAACATTCAGCTAGCCCTTCAAAAAAGAACTTTGGCCTTTGGGTCCCTGACCTTTTAATTCTCTTTCAATCCACTTTAGCCATTTCTTTCTGTGGCAAAATCCTTGACCTTGTTTTTCATGGGATGGGCCTACTGATGAAGCCAGCAATAGAAATGCTCCATAAAGGATTCTTTCTTATTTTCATTTGCACCACTTCATTTGTTCTTCAAACTCAGGAGTTTGAAGTTACTCTGTTTTCTGTGCACCATTCCACTTAATTTTTTTCCTGATTTTTGTTCTAGGTTGAAATTAATGGTCCATAGCCTTAACTGCTCTCTTATAAATATCCCTAGTTCCCTGAACCCCTTGTCCTTCATAAATTCCTGGTCAAATTAACTGCCAGCTTTAGTGGTTAACTGTCTCTCAAACTCCTACCACAAATCCTTCAAAAGCAATCTATTTCCTCTTACTTTTTTATAAAAGTTTATACTTCTCTATAAAGCTAATGCTTCTACCTTTGCTCTGAATCCAACCACACTAGCCTCATTAAGAACAGAAATTCAATCTTTCTTTTCTGTCATACTTTCAACTTTCTCTCTGTGCTGGCTTTCTGCTATAAACATGGACCTGTACTCAAATTTTTCACGTTCCACCCATCCCCACCATACCATGCCAAATCATTACATTTCTCTTCTCTTCCCAGCCAAAGTTTCTGGTAGATTTATATATTTTATTTTTAATTCACAATTGTATGTTCATTTCAACCTATTATGTTCTACTCTCTGCCCCATCAGTCTAATGAAACTTGTCTTGCAGTGATCTCTCAATCTTATACATTTAACTCATGAGACTGTTCAGTTCAGTTCAGTTCAGTCGCTCAGTCATGTCTGACTCTTTGCAGCCCCATGAACTGCAGCACGCCAGGCCTCCCTGTCCATCACCAACTACCAGAGTTCACTCAAACTCATGTCCATTGAGTCAGTGATGGCATCCAGAAGTCTCATCCTCTGTCATCCCCTTCTCCTCCTGCCCCCAATCCCTCCCACCATCAGAGTCTTTTCCAATGAGTCAACTCTTCACATGAGGTGGCCAAAGTACTGGAGTTTCAGCTTTAGCATCATTCCTTCCAAAGAACACCCAGGACTGATCTCCTTTAGAATGGACTGATTGGATCTTGCAGTTCAAGGGACTCTCAAGAGTCTTCTCCAACACCACAGTTCAAAAGCATCAATTCTTCAGCGCTCAGCTTTCTTCACACTCCAACTCTCACATCCATACATGACTACTGAAAAAGCCATAACTGTTAGCATCTACTTATTAAATTGTTTTTTTCTTAACAGTACACTGATTTCCGTATCACTTCTGCTACTATACTTTAGGCTGATGTCTTCAGCAGGCATTACTACAAAAATGTTTCAATTTTTGTAGACAATATACAGTTTTTTTCATGTTGCAGTTGGAGGATTCTTTTGCAAATTTCAACAGGCAACAGTATTCCTCTCCATTCATACCCACTCAATTCTGTTAGGACTGTGCTGTCGTCTTGATTTTTATTTCCTAAAACAAGTGTCTTTTGCTGATGTAACAGCTGAATGCTCAGTTGTTCCTTCTTCCTGAAATATTATTCTTCAGGTGACTTGCGTCCTATTTGCTAACTCCTCCTATATATATTTCAAGTTTCAGTTAAAATTTCATTTTCTCTATACTCTTTGTGACCTCTCCTCCAAATCTGAGTCTTTCCATCACACCCACATCCCATGCAACCTCTGAATGTACTGTGTTTTCCCTTGTAAAACATTACCAGATTCTTTTAATTGTTCAGTTGTTTCTCTGTGTCTTACAGGGTGATTTCTATCACTAATCTCTAGACTCAGGAGACTAACTAATAGTAGATAACACCTTCTCTAATGCTTAGTATATACTCATAAATATGCATTGAATAAATCAATGAATGAATGATAAAACAATGTTATAAAAAACCCCATCAACATTCATTAGAAGGTAAATGGTTTCAGCTTATAGGGAACCTCTTGTTAGCTTAATAACTAAACTTCTGTGTCATTTCTTTCTACATCCCTTTACTGAAATTTTGCTTTTTTTTTTTTTTCCTTTAAGGGTCTGGGGTTTGATTCATCATTTTTTTTTTTTTTTTGGTGCAACCAATGACATCTATTTTTCTACTTTAATTACAAATCAATCATGTAGCATAAGAATATACAAATATCTTAACTCCCGGATCTATTTCAACAAGACTACAGACTTCTTGAAAATATATGCAGAACTAGTAACTAAAGGAAGAGAGAGAATTTGTTTTTAAAAAAGAAAAAAAGTCAAGAATTAAGAACTCCTTTAAAACTACTTATATTCATGTAATTGATCATTATTGAAACTTAAAAGCAATAGACCTAATAAATCAAATTCAAATCTTTTCTCAATAGGCCTTTTGTTTTCTTGGAAAATATATCTATTTTTGAATCATTAATCAACTCAATTCAGAAAAGATTTTAGTAGACACAGATGTAATGATATATATTCACTGATTCTGCCTATGATCCTTTTATCTAAACTGAACTTCTTTTTGATCAAATTATTAGATTAAACAATTCATACATTAATTCATGGAAGAGCTTGATCCCTGGTATTTTTCATTACCTATTAGAACCTTCTGCTTAGTTTTCTCTACAAGCATATGTTCCGGAGATATACTGCTGACCCTAGATAGTAAAGATGTCTTTAAAACCCTGGAAGTTATCTTTTTAATTGGAAGCTCTCCTTTCTCCTGTTTTTCACATTTTTTGCCCAACTTATTTTGTCAACTTCATTTTAATTATTTATTTTTAATGGAAAGTAAAACTTTCATTCCTAATGTTTTAAATATATGTGTCTGATCTCACTGACTCATTAGCTCTCTCTGACAAACTCAATAAACATCTAATTTCTCCTTTTGCAAACCTTTATTCTATTTTTTCCCATTTAATTCTTATTTTCAATCCAGTCTATATATCTGCTCTTCAGATTCTTTGCAGATCAGACAACAGATAGGCTTGAATCTGAAAAACAGTTGATGCTTTTTCTGGAATTCAGTTCCAGTGATGCCCCACTCCTCATTTTTATTCTTGTATTACCAGAATGAGGGGAGGAGCCTCTAGAAATATAGTCGCATATTTGAATTACCAAAATACTATAAGCATACATACAAACAAATACATTTTTTCAACCAATGAAGAAAATTATTCCTCTCTCAGAGAATGGAATCTCAGTTCAGGAGGTTGTTATGATCCAAATAATGCAGGACTATTAATAATGCTTGTGTCTTACAAAGATCTCAGACTTCATTTTGAGATCTTAAACATGACCCTGGAGTGCCTTGAGCCATTAAATATACTGCTCTGTGCTTTGAAATAGAGTGATTCTGTTACCGATATTTGAGATCATCAAAAGTTTGTTTCAATGTCTGATACACATAATCCCATATAGGTTGTGTAAACCTAAAAATATTAAAGAGGGGTTCTGTTATTATATTTCACCAATAATTTTATGCTGTCTTCTGCTCTGCTGTTCCACAGGCAGGGCAGGCAATGTTTAACTCACTGAGGGGTTTGAGAGGAAAATGAGAAAATAAGAAAAAAAATGGAATTAAACTGAAATCCCTTGCACCAAATATTTGTGTTAATAACAATGGTTCTATGATTTTAACACCTTTACTGGATTGTACTTGATTTCATGTTTATTTCCAAGTATCTCTAAAATAAAATACCCTTTTGAAATATTTGAAATAGATTACATATGCATTTTGAACATGTCATTAAAAAAAACACACATGAAACTTTCAAATAAAAAGTTCGAACATATTATTTTGGTATATGAAACTAATGCTTCAGCATCTGCCTTTGTTTTTAGCATTGTTCATCACTGTATTCTCTTATTCATATTAAGATGTGGCTTTTCTAACTCCCTAGAGTTGGACAAATGAAATGAATTTTCCTCTTTCTTTTCCTAATAGCTTTATTCAATGCTTACCTTTCTCCGCTTAGAGTCCTATTCTTCTTTTTCTGGCCTAAAATGCCTAATAATTTTTAAGTGCAGTGAGTCCACTACACTTAGAAACACACACACACACACACACACACACACGTCCTTTTCAGCATAGAGGACTGGAATGCAAAAGTAAGAAGTCAAGAGATACCTGGAGTAACAGGCAAGTTTGGTTTTGGGGGAAAAAAAGAAGCAGGGCAAAGGCTAATAGAATTTTGCAAAGAGAACACATTGGTCATAGCAAGCACCTTCTACCAAAACACAAGAGATGACTCTACACATGGGCATCACCAGATGGTCAGTACCAAAACCAGATTGATTATATTCTTTGTAGCCAAAGAGGGAGAAGCTCTATACAGTTAGCAAAAACAAGACTGGAAACTGACTATGGCTCAGAACATGAACTCCTTATTGCAAAATTCAGACTTGAATTAAGAAAGTAAGGAAAACCATTAGACCATTCAGGTATGATGTAAATAAAATCCCTTATGATTATACAGTGGAAGTAACAAATAGACTCAAGGTTAGATCTGATAGAGTGCCTGAGGAACTAGGGATGGAGGTTCATAACACTGTACAGGAAGCAGTGACTAAAACCATCCCCAAGAAAAAGAAGTGCAAAAAGGCAAAATGGTTGTCTGAGGAGGCCTTACAATAGCTGAGAAAAGAAGAGAAGTGAAAGGTAAGGAGAAAGGGAAAGATATACCCATTTGAAGGCAGAGTTACGGAGAATAGTGAGGAGAGATAAGGAAACATTTCTCAGTGAACAATGCAAAGAAATAGAGTAAAACAACAGAATGAGAAAGACTAGATATCTCTTCAAGAAAATAAAAAATACCAAGGGAACATATCATACAAAGATGGGCACAATAAAGGACAGAAACAGCAAGGACATAAAAGAAGCAGTAGAGTCTAAGAAAAGGTGGCAAGAATGCACAGAACTGTACAAAAAAAAGGTGTTAATGACCCAGATAACCACAGTGATGTGGTCACTTACCTACAGCCAGACATCCTGGAGTGTGAAGTCAAGTGGGCCTTAGGAAGCTTTACTATGAACAAAGCTAGTGGAAGTGATGGAATTCTAGCTGAGCTATTTCAAATCCTAAAAGATGATGCCATTAAAGTTTACTAAATATGCCAGCAAACTTGGAAAACTCAACAGTGGCCACAGAACTGGAAAAGATCAGTTTTCATGTCAAATCCAAAGAAGGTCAAAGCCAGAGAATATTCAAATTACCTTACAATTGTGCTTATTTTACATGCTAGCAAGGTAATGATCTAATTCCTTCTTGCTAGGCTTCAACTGTACATGAACTGAGAACTTCCAGATGTGCAAGCTGGGTTTAGAAAAGGCAGAGGAAATAGAGATCAAATTGCCAACATCCATTGGATCTTCCTTGGTGGGAAGATCTGCTAGAGAAGGGATAGGCTACCCACTCCATTATTCTTGGGCTTCCCTTCTGGCTCAGATTGTGAAAAATCCACCTGCAATGTGGGAGACTAGGGTTAGATCCCTAGGTTGGGAAGATTCCCTGGAGAAGGGAAAGGCTACCCACTCCAATATTCTTGCCTAGAGAATTCCAAACTGTATAGTCCATGGGGTCACAAAGAGTCATGACTGAGTGATTTTATTTAGAACTTCCCTGGTGGCTCCAACAGTAAAGAATCTGCCTGTAATGTAGGAAACCTGGGCTCAACCTCTGGGTAAAGAATATCCCCTGGAGAGGGAATGGCTACCCACTCCAGTATTCTTTGGCTTCCCTTGTGGCTCAGCTGGTAAAGAATCTTCTTCCAGTGTGGAAGACCTGGGTTCGATCCATGGGTTGGGAAGATCTCTTACGAGAAGGGGAAGGCTTCCCAGTCCATTATTATGGCCTGGAGAATTCCACGGACTGTATAGCACATGGGGTTGCAAAAAGTCAGACACAACTGAGTGACTTTCATTTTCTCTTTCATTGGATCATAGAAAAAACAAAGGGATTTCAGTAAAACATGTACTTCTGCTTCACTGAATATACTGAACCTTTGGCTGTGTGGATCACAACAAACAGTGAAAAATTCTTAAAAAAATGGAAATACCAGACCTCCTTACCTGCCTCCTGGGGAACCTGTATGCAAGTCAAGAATCAACAGTTAGAACCAGACATAGACATAGACTGATTCAAAATCGGGAAAGACATATGTGAGGCTGTCTATTGTCACTGTATTTATTTAATTCCTCTGCAGAGTACATCATGCAAAATACTGGGCTGGATGAATCGCAATCTGGAATCAATATAGTCAGGATAAATATCAACAATGTCAGGTATGCAGATGTTACCACCCTAATGGAAGAAAGTGAAGAGGAGCTAAAGAGCCTTTTGATAAAGGTGAAAAAGGAGAGTGAAAAAGCTAGCTTAAAACTCAACATTCAAAAAACTAAGATCATAACATCTTGTTCCATCACTTCATGGCAAAATAAATGGGGAAAAAGTGGAAACAGTGGCAGATTTTATTTTCTTGGGCTCCAAAAATCACCACAGATGGTGACTGCAGCCATGAAATTAAAAGATGCTTGCTCCTTGAAAGAAATATTATGACAAACCTTGACAGCACATTAAAAAGCATAGACATTACTTTGTTAACAAAGGTCAATCTAGTCAAAGCTATGGTTTTTCCAGTAGTCATGTATAAATGTGAGAACTGGACCAAAAAGGATGCTGAACACAAAAGAAATGATGCTTTTGAATTGTGGTGCTGGAGAAGACTCTTGGGAGTCCCTTGAACTGCAAGGAGATCAAACTTGTCCATCCTTAAGGAAATCAGTCCTGAATATTAATTGAAAATACTTTTGCTGAAGCTCCAATTCTGTGCCTACCTGATGTGAAGAGTTGACTCATTGGAAATGACCCTGATGCTAGGATAGATTCAAGGCAAGGGGAGAAGGGGACAGCAGAGAATGAGACGGTTGGATGGCATCAATGTACATGAGTTTGAGCAAACTGTGCAAGAGTGAAAGGCAGGGAAGCCTGGCCTGCTGCAGTCCATGTGGTTGCAAACAGTCAGACATGACTGAGTGACTGAACTACAATAACCAGTTAGAAACACTTCTCAAATCCTTCCTTTCCCACCTCAAAGTGAATTAGGTGCCTCTCATGTAAATATACTCTAAATTTGTCTATATTATGATCTGTTATACTTTTTGTCATATCATACAATAATCATATGAGCTTTTTCCAATAGGGTGGGAGCTTTGTTCATTGGTGAATGACGCACGTCAATGACACATATTCAATGTTTATTGAATGCACTACATCAAGACAGTTTATAATGATATTTCAATTTTAAATCAATTAAAAACCCTCTTTCAGATTTTATATTATATGCAACATTTTAAATTTAAAATTTGTTTCTCTCCCAATCTATCAATTTAGGTGAGCAGTAGAAAGAAATCACAAATTGATTTATTTTCTTCAGGTGAAATGGAGGCATTGGAGAAATTAACTCAAGTTAAATAAATACAAAGGAAATTATGTCTTGTTTTATTTCAAAGGCATTGTTCTTGGCATTTCTCATCCACTATTTCTACCATTTCCTTCTTTTCAGACATCTAATGGCCTGCTTCTCTCATCCAGTGTTGTCATTTCCCTGGCATATACATTTATCTATCCCTTCTGATCACCCTTAAAAGTGACAAATCAACTAGACATGTTTCTGACATCCCATTTGGAACAATTCAGAAAATTTAGCCAATCCTATTAATGTCGGTGAAATCAAACGGCAACATGAGCTCAATACCATCACTCACATCACTCTGTTGTTGTTCCCAGAAACACATACATGCATGCATGGATACACACATATAGATATAATTGTATGGAGATTTCTGAAGAAATATAGACATCTAGTTTCCTGAGTTGGCTAAGTGATTTTTAAATGAGTATACCTTTCTTGAATTTGTGGTCCATACCTGCTTCTCAGACACCTGCTCTTATGATTCTTGTATATTCTCTAAGCTCCAAACATAGCAGCCTTAAAAAAAAATTAAATGTGCCAGTTTTATTGCTGTTGCAGTCTTTGCAATATCAATTCTCCCTGACTTTAAATCTTTAAATGAATGTTTATTTTTTGTCATTCAAATCTTAGCTTATGCATCATTTCCTCAGTAATTGTTCATAATTTTGCCATAACGGCTATAATTCTCTGTCACTTGTCACTTCCCTCTAATTCTCCTTACCCCCATCTTTATTGGTACTGTCAGGCATCTAATATACTAATAAAAGGTACTTATTTGTTATATAAAATATAAGGTCCAAAAGGAAGAATTTTTTCCTATTTTCTTCAATGATATATTCCAAAGAGTGTAGGTGCTTAATAAACATTTATTGAATGCTAAAGAATTATGCTTTAGATTTCTTTTTGCAATTATTTGGTAGCTTGTTACATGCCCAGCACTCTTAAAGTTAACATCTATGAAAAATAATCTTTTTGCCTTCTTCAACAAGGCAACAATCTTCTTCAACAATCTTCTGCCTTCTTCAACAAGTTATTTAAAGTACATATCTTTCCTTCCAAGGAGCAAACATCTTTTAATTTCATGATTGCAGTCACTGTCCACAGTGATTTTGGAGCCCAAGAAAATAAAAATCTGTCAATGCTTCCACGAGAAGAAAAGCTATGACAAAACCTAGGTAGCATACTCAAAAGGAGAAACATCACTTTGCCAACAAAGTTTCCTATAGTCAAAGTTATGATTTTTTTTTTCAGTAGCCATGTACAGATGTGAGCTGAACCATAAAGAAGACTGAACACTGAAGAACTGATGCTTTCAAATTGTGGTTCTGTACAAGACTTTTGAGTGTCCCTTAGACTGCAAGGAGACCAAACCAATCAACCATAAAGGCAATCAACCCTGAATATTCAGTGCAAGGACAGAGGCTGAAGCCGAAGCGCCAATACTTCGGCCACCTGATGCAAAGAGCTGACTCATTGGAAAAGACCCCAATGCTAGGAAATACAGCAAAAGGAGAAGGGTTCAGAAGATAAGGTGGTTAGATAGCATCATCCATTCAATGGATGTGAATGTAAGCAAACTCCAGAAGATAGTGGAGGACAGAAGAACCTGGCATGCTGCAGTCCATGGGGTCACAAAGAGTTGGACATGACTTGGGAACAGCAACAATAAAGTACCTGAACAAAGCTTGGAAAACATAGAAGGTACTCAAATACGCTTACTTAAATGATCCACTTGTCATGGGATGAGCAATTATTTTTTAAGTTTACTTCCAGAATTTACACTTTTATAGCCTCACCCAAAACATTAAAACTTAGTCATAATATATCTGATAGTCTCTAGGACACTTAAATAAGTCCTTTACAAATTTATCAATAGGTCATAATCACAGTAATTTGAAAAGCAATATAAAAAGATGAAAAATATGTAATACTTAGTGTTTGCAGGTGTCTATGGAAATGAGCCCTCATTGTTATAAAAATCTAACTTGGACTAGTAAGTGTAAAGGGGATTTCACTTCTTAAACACATGCACATGAAAAATTTAGATATACAATTCTAATTGTCAAGGTTTCAGACATTTACCATAGTTATATAAGTAGAATTCTATATCAGACTTCTGTACAAGGATTTTTTTTTACAGAGTTCTTTAATATAGCAGAAATGGAATCACCCTGAACACTCTAAAATTAATCAATGATGATAAATTAATAAGATGGAAAAATGTGATATGTGGCTCAAAGATGAATGAGATAGATTCATATTTTCTAACATGGACATATTTGGATAATTACAGTGTCAAAAATATAGAAATAGGCTTTGAAATGCACAGGATGGTTTATTTTATACTTAGCGCATAACTTAGGTGTTCATTTTTTTTTTCATTTTTTTTCTATTAATAATGCATCTTTCTAGAACTAAAACATACCAGTCATTATTTCTTATTCCTGGAGTTGCATTAATTTTCACTTTTTCTTTTAAATTGTAATAATACTTGAATTGATGTTGTTGTTAGTCACTAAATCATGTACGGCTCTTCTGTGTGGACTATCATCCAGCAGGCTCCTCTCTCCATGGGATTTCCCAAGCAACAACAGAGGAGTAGGTTGCCATTTCCTTCTCCAGGGAATCTTCCCAACCAGAGATTGAATCTACATCTTCATTGGCAGGAGGATTTTTTTTTTTTTTTAACCACTGAGCCACCAGGGAAGCCCTAATATACAAGTTATATATGGTACATTTACATTCAAAGTTGTTCAGATATCACCTTATGCCAAGCTGCTTTATACACTTGCTGCTGCTGCTGCTGCTAAGTCTCTTCAGTCGTGTCTGACTCTGTGCAACCCCATAGATGCCAGCCCACCGGGATCCCCCATCCCTGGGATTCTCCAGGCAAGAACATTGGAGTGGGTTGCCATTTCCTTCTCTAATGCATGAGAGTGAAAAGTGAAAGTGAAGTCGCTCAGTCATATCTGACTCCTAGCGACCCCATGGACTGCAGCCTACCAGGCTCCCCCGTCCATGGGATTTGCCAGGCAAGAGTACTGGAGTGTGTTGCCATTGCCTTCTCCTTTTATAGACTTAATACAATTTTAAGTAATATCTACAGGGTGTTTTACAGATATATGTTCAGTTTATTTAAAACTTGTATGGAAATACAAGGGACATTTATTTTCAAAAGAGATCTAGTAAAAGAACAAAGAGCACTTACACTGACTAATTTCAAGACATTATAGAGTAATCAAGATAGAGCATCACTAGAGTAAGAATGGATGTATAGATTGAAGGGGAAAAAAAAAGTAAATCCCACAAATATGCTCAAATGATTTTTGCCAAAACTCCAAGGATATTAAATGGAAGAGACGAAGGTCTTTCTCCCAAATGAAGCTGACAGCCTTTATGTCTTCATGGGGTGGGGGAATAAACCTTGAATATAACCTGCTATCATTCAAAAATTTAACTTGAAATTTTTAGTTCCAAATATGAAGGTGATAACTAATATATCTTTGTAAAAATCTATGAGAATCTCTGTGACATTGGAGAAGGGAAAGATTAGTTAGGTCAGAAATATGAACTTTTCTTTCTTTTTTTTTTTTTAAGGAATAAATCCATGTTTCTGAAATTAAAAACTTATCTTTTAAAGAGAAATAATTAGGGGGAAAATTCTCTTCAGACACTGAAGAAAATGTTTAAAATATACATTACTGACTTGTATCAAGAGTAAATGAAAACTCTTCTACCCTCATAGTATGAAGAAAGCCAGACCCAAGAAAATGGTTAAAAATATTTGAAAAGATAGTTGACAAAATAGTATATATGTGTTTCTAATAAGAACATTAAAATGTGCTCAAAATCAATCTTCTTAGGAATGTAAATTAAAACAAACAGGACACAGTTATATATACACTAGAATGGCTATAATTTAAAATATTGAGATCATGCATATTAATATAATACATAAAATATAGAGATAATCAAGTTGTGGTGCAGATGTAGGCCAACTGGAACTCATGCAGAGCTGGTAGGAGAGGGGATGTAAAATAGTACAACCACTTTGCAAATTCTTTAGGTTATGCATTTAATGATGCATATGCTTAGGAAAATATTTGTTATTTATATAAAAAACAAACATATGAATGTTAATCAACATGCTTCTGAATAGCCAACAGATCACAGAAGAGGTAAAAAAACAAAATCAAAATATGCTTAGAAACAAATCAAAATTAAAACACAACAACCCAAAACCTATGGGATTCTGTAAAAACAGTGCTAAGAGGGAGGTTCATAGCAATACAAGCCTACCACAAGAAGCAAGAACGTGAAAGTGAAAGTCTCTCAGTCGTTTCTGACTTTTGTGACCCCATGAACAATACAGGCCACAGAATTCTCCAGGCCAGAATACTGGAGTGGGTAGCCTTTCCCTTCTCCAGGAAATCTTCCCAACACAGGGACTGAACCCAGGTCCCTGCATTGCAGAAAGATTCTTTACCAGCTGAGCCACAAGGGAAGCCCAAGAAAAAAGAGAAACATCAAATAAACAACCTAACTTTGCACCTAAAGAAACTAGAAAAATAAGAAAAAGAAAAACCCCAAAGTTAGGTAGAAGGAAAGAAATCATAAAAATCAGAGCAGAAATAAGTGGAAAAGAAACAAGGAAGACTATAGCAAAGATCAACAAAGCTAAAAGCTGATTCTTTGAGAAGATAAATAAAACAAACCATTAGCCAGACTCATAAAGAAAAAAAGAAGAAAAATCAAATCAATAAAATTAGAAATGAAAATGGAGAAATCACAATGGACAACACAAAAATACGAAAGATCAGAGGAGACTACTATGAGTAACTATAGGCCAATAAAATGAACAAGTTGGAAGAAATGGACAAAATTCTTAGAAAGTATAACTTTCCAAAACTGAACCAGGAAGGAATAGAAAATCTGAACAGACCCATCACAAGCATAGAAATCAAAATTATAATAAAAAAAATCTTAAAAACAAAGTAAAAAATACAAAACAAAAGAAAACAAAATCTTCCAACAAACAAAAGCCCAGAATCAGATGGCTTCACAAGTGAATTCTACCAAAAATTTAGAGAAGTGCCAACACCTATCCTACTCAAAGTCTTCCAGAAAATTGCAGAATGTAAGCTCCCAAACTCATTCTATGAGGCCACCATCACCCTAATACCAAAATCAGACAAAGATGCCACAAAAAAAGAAATTTGAGTTATTTATAAATGTATACATATACTTACCCACACAACACAGAGGTTTTACTACTATGTATTTATAAATGAGTAATGAAAACATGTTTAATCTAATACTTACAGAGGAAGATGTACAGCCACATGGATTCAATGGAAATCCAGGATTCAGACAGACAAGGCCGAAAATGTGACTACTTGATTGATTACATGGGTATAAAGGTGAAGTAGTCATTATTATTAATATAGAAAATATCAATATTTTGCATTATTATTAAATGATTTTCTGTGATTTCCTAAGTAAAAATGATTATTTGATTAACAAAATATATGGTCTTTCATAGAATGTAAAGTTTGGAAAGAATCCTAAACATAATTTATGCTCACCTCTACTGATATTTGTCAGACATGCTATCTAGAAATAATATATTGGGCTCAGTTCAGTTCAGTCGCTCAGTTGTGTCTGACTCTTTGCAACCCCATGAACTGCGCACACCAGGCCTCCCTGTCCATCACAAACTCCCAGAGTTTACCCAAACTCATGTCCATTGAGTCGGTGATGCCATCCAACAATATCATTCTCTGTTGTCCCCTTCTCCTCCTGCCCTCAGTCTTTCCCAGCATCAGGGTTTTCTCAAATAAGTCAGCTCTTCACATCAGGTAGCCAAAGTATTGGAGTTTTAGCTTCAACATCAGTCCTTCCAATGAACACTCAGGACTGATCTCCTTTAGGATGGACTGGTTGGATCTCCTTGCAGTCCAAGGGACTCTCAAGAGTCTTGGGCTAGATAAACACAGCTCTGTATTCAGAATGAGTTGATTTGACCATTTACTTAAGCACCAACTTCCTGTGCTACTTTAAAATATATGCTTCACATTTGTGTCTCTCATTCTGTAAATTAAACATAATAATAAACCTCTCACAGAATTAGCTTACACCTTTGTGAATGGCTTAGCATGGTACCTACTCACTAAATATTCCATAAATTTTAGTTTTTCTTATTTTTAAAATTAAGCTCTGTGGGGGCACTCCTTGTGGCTCATACAGTAAAGAATCTGCTCACAATGCAGGAGACCCAGCTTTGATCCCTGGGATGGAAAGAACCCCTGGAGGAGGGAATGGCAACCCACTCCAGTATTCTTGCTAGGAAAATTCCATAAACAGAGGAGCCTGGCAGGCTTCATAGTTCATGGCATCACAGAGTCAGACATGACTAAGCCACTTTCACTTCACTTCAGCAGGGGGTGAAAAAGCACTTGGTGCTTCTTATCTCATCCAAATCTGGCTTTAACCCTTGTGGATGGTTTTTGTTGATACCGCTCAGAAACAGTGGCAACGATGAGAACTTTGTGTACAATGGATATGTCTTTTGGGCTTGTCTTCTCAAAATCTCTGTCTTGTGATAAGGAGGGCAAGCTTTGGAACCAATTGCTTAGGTTTGAATCTAGATTCCTCTGTTTACCTGTGTTGCTTGACCTTGGATATGATAGGAATACAGGAAACCCTGTAGGAAAATGGATTCTTGTTCAAACACTTAAAAGGCTATTTTTGTACCACGAGGGTTTCCATAGCTTTGGTGTGACACTGTACTAAGATTGGAGTTGGTTGGGGATATACCTTTATTTTGTAAGTTGGAAAAGAGCTGTGGGGATGTTAGGTATGTTCTTAAGCAAATCATTTCTTTTTTTTTGCCTTTCTTCTGGGAATTTTCCTGACCTAGGAAATGAACCCTGGTCTCCCACATTGTAGGCAAATTCTTTACCGTCTGAGCCACCAGGGAAGCCCAAAGGGTACAGATGAAAATTAAAATGTTAAAAATTAAATCCCTAATATTCATGTTGTTATACACTTCAAATAGTCTTTACACAGCCACACACAGAAAGACACTGTTAGGTTTGCCGATAAAGCTGTTGTAATAAACAGACCTCAAAATGACATGAATCAAAAAACTCAGGATTCAGTTTACCTTTTTATCAGCTATCACTCAGTGTTACTTATCTGCACTGTTGAAGTTACTTCATACCCACAGTTTCTGCTGTTGCCTTCTGGGAAAGGAAAAGTGAAAGTGGATAGCAAACTGGTACTCTTTAGGATGTAATGTAGTAGTTGTGTACAACCCTTCCACTAACAATCACTGTACAAACCTGTTAGAAGGTCGCAGCTGTACCCAGGAAGCTATGAAGGGTGACTTGCCACTGTTTAGCCAGTTACTTTAAAAAACAACAACAACAAGGGTTTCTTTATTAAAAAAAAAAAATGATAAAATGGCTTTAGGGGATAATTAGCAGACTAATACTTTCAGGTGCTTTCAGTTCAGTTCAGTCTCTCAGTCGTGTCCGACTCTTTGCGACCCCATGAATCGCAGCACACCAGGCTTCCCTGTCCATCACCAACTCCCGGAGTTCACTCAGACTCACGTCCATCGAGTCAGTGATGCCATCCAGCCATCTCATCCTCTGTCGTCCCCTTCTCCTCCTACCCCCAATCCCTCCCAGCATCAAAGTCTTTTTCCAATGAGTCAACTCTTCGCATGAGGTGGCCAAAGTACTGGAGTTTCAGCTTTAGCATTATTCCCTCCAAAGAAATCTCAGGGCAGATCTCCTTCAGAATGGACTGGTTGGATCTCCTTGCAGTCCAAGGGACTCTCAAGAGTCTTCTCCAACACCACAGTTCAAAAGCATCAATTCTTCAGTGCTCAGCCTTCTTCACAGTCCAACTCTCACATCCATACATGACCACTGGAAAAACCATAGCCTTGACTAGATGGACCTTAGTCAGCAAAGTAATGTCTCTGCTTTTGAATATGCTATCTAGGTTGGTCATAACTTTCCTTCCAAGGAGTAAGCTTCTTTTAATTTCATGGCTGCAGTCACCATCTGCAGTGATTTTGGAGCCCCCCAAAGTAAAGTCTGACACTGTTTCCACTGTTTCCCCATCTATTTCCCATAAAGTGATGGGACCGGATGCCATGATCTTCGTTTTCTGAATGTTGTGGTTTAAGCCAACTTTTTCACTCTTCTCTTTCACTTTCATCAAGAGGCTTTTTAATTCCTCTTCACTTTCTGCCATAAGGGTGGTGTCATCTTCATATCTGAGGTGATTGATATTTCTCCTGGCAATCTTGATTCCAGCTTTTGTTTCTTCCAGTCCAGCGTTTCTTATGATGTACACTGCATAGAAGTTAAATAAGCAGGGTGACAATATACAGCCTTGAGATACTCCTTTTCCTATTTGGAACCAGTCTGTTGCTCCATGTCCAGTTCTAACTTTTGCTTCCTGGCCTGCATACAGATTTCTCAAGAGGCAGGTCAGGTGGTCTGGTATTCCCATCTCTTTCAGAATTTTCCACAGTTTATTGTGATCCACACAGTTATCAGACACTAAAAACAAACATGCTTTTAAAAAGTCAGCTGGTGGGCTGCCGTCTATGGGGTCACACAGAGTCAGACATGACTGAAGTGACTTAGCAGCAGCAGCAAAATTCCTCAGTGGCAACCAAACATATTAAAGCATTCATGAAAAAACAAACAGTAATAGAGGGCTATTTAGAAATGTATCATATTTTGGTGTGATTACAATATCTATGAAAGTGACATACAGCCACTAATAAATCCATACTCAGCCTTCCTTTCCTTGAACAGCAAAATGTCAGCACTAATGTATAATTATCTTCTTTTCAATGTCTCTGAAGGGAGAAATTCTTTCTTTGCCTTTGGGAAATGGCACTGATTTTCTTGTAAAAAAGCTCATTTCAATATTCTGAAACTTGAATCGTTAGAAAAGTGTTTTTTGCTCAGTAATAAGTAATAATAACTATTACTTATTATTCACTAATATTGAGTAAATATATCACTGTTTATTTTTCACTGGGAATAATTAAAAATTTTAACCACTATGAGTAACTCAGAATTTTGTGGGCTGTTTTGGATATTTTTATTTTGTTGAAATAATCCTGAATTATGATATTTTATATATTTAAAAAGTAGATGAGCCATAGTTCTACATTAAATGTCTTGAGTAATTAAATATCATTTACTTTCTGTAATAGTTTCATTGTTGTATGTATTTACATAGCTACTCTTTATAGAAATTTTTAGTAAATTTAAAATTAAGTATTTAATTACTGAGACAAAATTCTGCGCATAAGCTTCTTTCTTAAAGAAATTCCACATTCAATAATTCAGGTCACTGGGGTTCCATTTGGACAGTAAAAGTATGCTGTAATTTCTTCACATAATACCTTGGAGGATTAAAACATGGTTTTTAAATTGCTTATCTTGCAACCAGTGTGCAATTTAACCACTCAGTGAGTTCTTTTTGTATTTGAGATTCTACATAAAACTCTTATGAATGCAGAGACCTTCAAATTTGATTAACTAATTTTAGAAGACAGAACTTAGCAGTCTCCCTCTGGAAATAAGCCCCCACCCTCCTCCAGGTACACTAAACAGTATTTATCAATAGAAAAGTGTATTCAGGCTCTATGAAAATTATATGCTGAATTTATATAACCAAAGCTAATTAGTTTTTTTTTTTTTGTAACTAAAAGTAATTTCTATGAATGCAATTTGGTTTCTTTTTTTAAATTACAAATTTTACCACAAAAATACTTTACAAATACCATGATTTATACAATATAGGCTTCCAATGATATTAAAGCTTCTAGAAAAACACTCAGTACATTAGTTTTTGTTTAGTTTACTTTTAGTAATAAGTACAAGGAAATGGAAAACCACTCTAATATTCTTGCCTGAAAAATCCCATAAACAGAGGAACCTGCTTGGCTATAGTCCATGGGGGCACAAGAGTTGGACACGGTTTAGTGACTAAACCATCAACACCACACATCTTGCAGTACTGTAAGCAAGCAAGTACATAACCATGAAGCTAAATAAATAATAATTATAAAAGGAAAAGCTTAAAAACTATTGTTACAAGACAATTTAGAAAATATGGTATAAAATAAAATAGTTTTAATATATTCTCAAACTTAACAAAATATTAATATTCAAGAATAAACTTTCCTTTTCTAAACCTTTTGAGAGTATGTTGACCTGACACTATTACCAAAATACTTCAGTACCTATTTTGTACAAAAAGGATATTCTACTATTTGACCTTCATACGACCATAAAAATTAACATTAAACTTTGATATATTGCTACTAAATAATAAGCAAATTGTATGAACTTAACAGAAACAGAAGATATTAAGAAGAGGTGGCAAGGATACACAAAACTGTACAAAAAAAATCTTCACGACCCAGATAATCATGATGGTGTGATCACTCACACTCACCTAGAGCCAGACATCCTGGAATGTGAAGTCAAGTGGGCCTTAGGAAGTATCACCTCGAACAAAATTAGTAGAGGTGATGGAATTCCAGTTAAGCTATTTCAAATCCTAAAAGATGATGCTGTGAAAGGGCTATACTCAATATGTCAGCAAATTTGGAATCTCAGCAGTGGCCACAGGACTGGAAATGTCAGTTTTTATTCCAATCCCAAAGAAAGGCAATGCTAAAGAGTCTTCAGACTACCACACAATTGCACTCATCTCACATGCTAGTAAAGTGATGCTCAAAAATCTCCAAGCCAGGCTTCAGCAATACGTGAACCATGAACTTCCAGATGTTCAAGCTGGTTTTAGGAAAGGCAGAGGAACCAGAGATCAAACTGCCAACATCTGCTGGATCATTGAAAAAGCAAAAGAGTTCCAGAAAAACATCTAATTCTGCTTTATTGATTATGCCAAAGCCTTTGACTGTGTGGATCACAAGAAACTGTGGAAAAGTCTGAAGGAGATGGGAATACCAGACCACCTGACCTGCCTCTTGAGAAACCTTTATGCAGATCAGGAAGCAACAGTTAGAACTGGACATGGAAAAACAGACTGGTTACAAATAGGAAAAGGAGTACGTCAAGGCTGTATATTGTCACCCTGCTTATTTAACTTCTATGCAGAGTACATCATGAGAAAGGCTGGGCTAGAAGAAGCACAAGCTGGAATCAAAATTGCCAGGAGAAATATCAATAACCTCAGATATGAAGATGACACCACCCTTATGGCAGAAAGTGTAGAAGAACTAAAGAGCCACTTGATGAAAGTGAAAGAGGAGAGTGAAAAAGTTGACTTAAAGCTCAACATTCAGAAAACGAAGATCATGGCTTCCAGTCCCATCAGTTCAGTTCAATTCAGTCACTCAGTCATGTCTGACTCTTTGCAACTCCATGAATCGCAGCACGCCAGGCCTCCCTGTCCATCACCAACTCCCGGAGTTCACTCAGACTCACGTCCATAGAGTCAGTGATGCCATCCAGCCATCTCATCCTCTGTCGTCCCCTTCTCCTCCTGCCCCCAATCCCTCCCAGCATCAGAGTATTTTCCAATCAGTCAGCTCTTCACATGAGGTGGTAAAAGTACTGGAGTTTCAGCTTTAGCATCATTCTTTCCAAAGAAATCCCAGGGCAGATCTCCTTCAGAAAGAACTGGTTGGATCTTCTTGCAGTCCAAGGGACTCTCAAGAGTCTTCTCCAACACCACAGTTCAAAAGCATCAATTCTTCGGCGCTCAGCCTTCTTCACAGTCCAACTCTCACATCCATACATGACCACTGGAAAAACCATAGCCTTGACTAGATGGACCTTAGTCAGCAAAGTAATGTCTCTGCTTTTGAATATGCTATCTAGGTTGGTCATAGCTTTCCTTCCAAGGAGTAAGCTTCTTTTAATTTCATGGCTGCAGTCACCATCTGCAGTGATTTTGGAACCCCCCAAAGTAAAGTCTGACACTGTTTCCACTGTTTCCCCATCTGTTTCCCATGAAGTGATGGGACCGGATGCCATGATCTTCGTTTTCTGAATATTGAGCTTTAAGCCAGCTTTTTCACTCTTCTCTTTCACTTTCATCAAGAGGCTTTTTAATTCCTCTTCACTTTCTGCCATAAGGATAATGTCATCTGCATATCTGAGGTTATTGATATTTCTCCCAGCAATATTGGTTCCAGCTTGTGTTTCTTCCAGTCCAGCGTTTCTCATGATGTACTCTGCATAGAAGTTAAATAAACAGGGTGACAATATACAGCCTTGAGATACTCCTTTTCCTATTTGTAACCAGTCTGTTGTTCCATCTCCAGTTCTGTTGCTTCCTGACCTGCATACAGATTTACTTCATAGCAAATAGGTGGGGAAACAGTGGGTGACTTTATTTTGGGGGGCTCCAAAATCACTGCAGATGGTGACTGCAGCCATGAAATTAAAACATGCTTACTCCTTGGAAGTAAAGTTATGACCAACCTGAATAGCATATTTAAAAGCAGAGACATTACTTTGCCAAACAAAGATCCATCTAGTCAAGGCTATGGTTTTTCCAGTGGTCATGTATGGATGTGAGAGTTGGACTCTGAAGAAAGCTGAGTGCCAAAGAATTGATGCTTTTGTATTATGGTGTTGTAGAAGACTCTTGAGAGTCCTTTGGACTGCAAAGAGATGCAACCAGTCCATCTTAGAGGAGATCAATCCTGGGTGTTCATTGAAAAGACTGATGTTGGAGCTGAACCTCCAATATTTTGGCCTCCTGATGCAAAGAGCTTACTCATTTGAGAAGACCTCGATTCTGGGAATGATTGAGGGCAAGAGGAGAAGTGTACAACAGAGGATGGGATGGTTTGATGGCATCACTGGCTCAATGGACATGTGTTTGTTTAGACTGCAGCTGTTTGTGATGGATAGGGAGGCCTGGCATGCTGCAGTTCATGGGGTCGCAAAGAGTTGGACACGACTGAGTGACTGAACTGAACTGAATAAGCAAAATACATTACAGTTTTTCCAATAATGCCCTTTATAGCCAAAGACTGCAGCTCAGCATTACAGTTTTCATTTAATTTTCACTTCTCTTTAGTTACCTCCAATTTCACAAAATTCTTTAGCTATTCCTTATTTTTTATGAACTTGACCAGTTTGAAAAGTGTCCCTTGACTTGGACTCATAAAGTGTTTCTTGATAATATGATACAGGTTATGATACTTTAATAGGATATTACAGAATTGATCCTGTATTCTTATTGCCTCTTATTAGGTGATATACGCTTTAGATTTGTCCTTCAGTAGTGGTGGTCACTCTGATCATTCTGATGAAGTATTATCTACAAGATTTTATCAGTCAAAAGTAAAAACTTTTTTTTTAATTCTTTTTAAATAGCAAATATTTAGATTGGGGTTAATTTGAAACAATGTAAATATCTTGTTTCTTATGAAATTTCCAAATTATTTTTTATATTACCCTATATTCATGTTTTCCTATTCTATTTAATGTTATTCTATTTGATTGTTATTATTACAATTACTGTTTTGTTGGTAAAATTTCTCCAAATTTGACCAAATGGAATATTTTAACTTCCATGTGTTTTTGACATGCTTGTATCTCTAAGCAGTTTCTTGTTAACTGGCAGAAGTTGTTTAATGATCATTGTATACTGTTATATGCCTATGCCTTGTATCAGTCATTCACTAGGAGAAATGATCTGTTTTAAAGGAAGATGGAATTTAGAAGCCAATCTTTGAATATTTGTCATGGTCATTGTGATTAGGATCCTGCTGCTTTTCATGGAAAGAATTAGGAAGTTTGTATTTTGTCACATTTTCATCTCCAAGTGTACATCTATCTGTCTATCTATCTATCATCAAATGTTTTGAGTGCACAAACATATACCCAAATTCAATTCCACATCTTTGGGTGCATTCTAGTTTTATTCCTTTCCAAATTTGTAATTACCCTCTCTAACCCTGGGTGGCTCAGATGGTAAAGCATCTGCCTACAATGTGGGAGACCAGGGTTCGATCCCTGGGTCAGGAAGATCCTCTGGAGAAGGAAATGGCAACCCACTTCAGTACTCTTGCTTGGAAAATCCCATGAACAGAGGAGCATGGTAGGCTACAATCCATGGAGTCGCAAAGTGTTGGACACTTTTGAGCGACTTCACTTTCACTTTCTCTAAGAATGAGATATTGACTCCAGTGATTCCATTTATTTATTTAATAGATACTCTTCTGTGTTTCCATATCTCTGTTCGGATACTCCCTTCACACCATACAGATTCCAGAATATTGTATTGCACCCTCTCCACATTCCTAATGTGAATATCCTTTATGTTCCAATCACTTTTAGATGACTACCACTGTGGGCTCCATCTACTTGTTTTAGGAATGAATATTCATGAGTTGAAGGGATGGCTAACCAAAGGAAGAGTTGGAAGAAGAGAATGTGGAGGAGGAAAAGTCACCATTGTTTTAGAATATTTCCCTTTCTTCATTCCTACTATTATCCTATTCTAATTCCAGTTTGTAATATGATAGGTCTTCTATGTGTCAGTCACTTAGTCATGTCTGACTCTTTGTGAGTCCATGGACTATACACTGCTGGGTTCCTCTGTCCATGAAATTCTCCAGGCAAGAACGTTGGAGTGGGTTATCACTTACCTCTCCAGGGGATCTTCCCAGCCCAGGAATCGAACCCCGGGTCTCCAGCAATGCAGGCACATTCTTTTTACCATCTGAGCCACCAGGGAATGCTAGGTCTTACTCCATCAATGATAACAACACATTCATATTTATAGTCTTCTTGTCTCTCAATGCTAAGATTTTTGCTATTCTTCAGTATGTCACTTTTATATTTTGCTGAATATAATCTGCTTTTAATTCTGAATTGAATTTCTAACTTCAAATACAGTGTCTGTGTATATAAATTTCTGGAAATTTTTTTTTTTTTACAAATCTTCCTAGATATACATGTTAACAGTCTATTTTATATGTAATACTTTTTAATACCTTATTTTATAAAATATATCAAAATATACTAATATATTTTGTATTCTGGTTCTGATAATTTCAGTATGATTTTTCAGTTTGTTGGTTCTCAGAACTCTCATTCACAATGAATTATTTCTTCATGCATTTTTTAATTCTTGAATGGTGAGTCCATGACACTTGCACTTTATCTTTGGGAATTTGTTGAAAGTTTAACTGCATTCCCCAGCAAGTATTTATAGTTGTTTCTGACAGATCTTTCATAGCTTACAAATCCAGGACAATCATTAGTTTTACTTTTGCCTGTGTATTTTTAGGTGAACACAATGTTATAAATGTCAGTTCTAATGCTGTGTGGTACTCAGTTTGTGATTAGGAATTGTTAGGGCAAAATCTTATTTTGTCTCTGTCTATGGAATGTCTCCTCTTTTCATACTTTGTGCATTGTAGGCATTGAATTTTAGGAGACCCAGATTTGTTTGCGAAGACTTTGCTTCACTCTAACAAAGGAGGCCTTAGATTAATTCTCTTCAAAACCCATTAAAGTCTAAGGACTAGGCTAGGAACCTTTGGCAGAAGTTCCAAGAAACAACATTATTAATACATAGGCTTACTTTCCCTCTCTGGATTCTCAGTCTCATTTTATTCATAGCGTTTTAAGATTGTGTTACCTTGTCACTAACACTGTCATCACGTGTGTGGGGTGTGTGAGTGTGTTTTCCCTAAACTTTACCCAGTGTTTTGGTTTATGTCTTCTAGGTGATTCCCAAAGAGCTCTTTCCAACTAATTTCTCTGATCACTATATATGCTATACTGCCAGAACAAGAAATAACCAATAGATTACAAATTTAAATAAGCTTGAAATGATTTAGTAATAGAACATGTGTATATTTTATGATGGGAATTAACACATATTATTTAAGACTGATAATGTTACAGCTGTTCTTTTTTCATTTCATCATCTTTTGTTTCCATCCAAAATCATTATCTTAAGAAATAAAAGCAAGATTGTCTTTCTTAATACCATTAAAAAAAATAAATTTAGGTGGTCAGATGACATTAAAGTCAACAAAAAACTTGCTTTCATTTTTTAAAGGAGCATACTATTTTAATCATCAGCTGAAAATGTTGGTGATAATTTTGAATTTTTTTTCTTTTGTACAATATTTATAGGATGTAAAATACCTCTTTTAGGGTGAAATTCTATATAACAGAGTTCCATAACTGGAGTGAATTGTAAGAATATTGCATTAATTTCTGTTCATCCAACATTGAATTTACAGAAGCTAAGAAAAACATCTTTTTTCAGCTTTGAATTTTTTCAGTGAGCTTTTTAATTCTTTTCTTCACAAGCCTTCTGTTTTGATAGATGCATTAGTGTTTTGTAAAAATGTATCATCAATAACTATTTAAAACTATATGCTTGAGCACTCAAAGGTATGAGACTCTCTTGTTTACTAAGCGACCTTGGCAATAATCACTATAAATTTAAGCTCAAGAGACAGATAATAGGGAATACCTTAAAACTGTTTCTTGTAGAAGCAGTTTTTCACATGTCAATTCATTGCTAAAGTACATAGCAGCTCTATTTGTAGAAGTTTCTGTCTGTGGCAGGTTAAATCAGTTGACAATAAAATTGTGCTAAAAAAGCCAGAAAATGGGTTTAATTCTCTATATGGTCAATTAACATTCTTTGACCCAAAGCAAATAAAGGCACCCTTGTGGCTGATTAATCTGAATTCCCTCTTACTGGCTAGGGGAAAAATGTTGCATAGTATTTTACATGATTCAAAGCAGCTTTACATATAATAATTTATCTTTATTATAAGGCTAAAATATAGAGGATGAGCCATTTGCAGAAGAAATAATGGGATTTAGGTGTGTTTTTGTTGTTGTTGTTGTTGTTTGTTTGTTTTTTGACTTAACCTTAGAGTGCCAGTGTGTGTGTGCTCAGTCATTTCAGTCGTGTCCAACTCTGTGCGACCCTATGGTCTGTAGCCAGCCAGCCTTTTTTGTCCAATGCATTCTCCAGGCAATAATACTGGAGTGGGTTGCCATGCCTTCCTGGAGGGAATCTTTGCAACTTAGTAATTGAACCCACATCTCTAGCAACCCCTGCATTGACAAGGTAGTTCTTTACCACTATGCCACCTGAGAAGCCCCTAGAGTGCCAGAATGAAGAGTAAAAACCTTAACCAAAAAAAAAATTTTTTTTTAAGGTGAACAGGCATAGAGACCAGAGGAGGAAATGGCAACCCACTCCAGTATTCTTGCCTAGAAAATTCCATGGACAGAGGAGACTATTCAGTCTGTTGGGTCACAAAGAGTTGGCCAAGACTGAACAACTGAGCACACAGGCATAGAGATAGTGTATATGTTAACAAATTCACATAATTTGGGAGTTGGTTCAGTCATGATTTAAGTCCAGATATTCAGATCTTATATCTTATACTATTAATCTAGATCCTTCACACTTAATGCAAAAGTCACTTTATGCTACACTTTCTGCAGTGTTTTAAGAGCTACACAGTATCATGCTTACACATATGTGTAAACACAAATTAAATGACTTTATTTTCAACAAGTTTTGCTGTCTCATGAACTCAAGGAATTTTTACTGAAAAATTTAAAATATTTGAATTATTTTTCTTCTAATGCTTCTAATACTATTTTCTTCTAATACTCAGGTAAAGGCCCTTCATGTTTATGCCATCTTGCTCCATGTATGAACATTGTGAAACAGTTGTTTTAGCTTTTGCCTACAGAGTATTTTTGCTCAACTCATCAGGGTACATTGACTTTTAAGTCACATATCTGTAATTCATGAGAAAACGTTAGAGCCCGTTAAAGCTTTTATCAGTGAATTTTGAGCCTGGGAAATAGTGTCTGAGTTCCAAGGATTAATAGTTATTTGAAAACTCACACAGATTGAAATTCACAACTTAAATACCTTAAACTAGACAGCACTGTGGTGGCTTACTATTCTCTTTCCTATACTCCTCTGTATAATGTGAACAATATTCTCTTCCTTCTGTATAATGTAAGTTTTGTTTTAGAACATAAAAGATGGACTCTATTCATAACATAATCATAGGATGGTCTATGTTAAAAACATCCAAAGCATAAAACTATATTGTATATTTTAACTATTTAATGATGTTTTGATTAGAAAATATTCCAGAATTTGAGGCAGAGTTTTGGAATCCAAAGTTAATTTCAGCATTCCATCTGAATATCTACATCCATGCAACAACTCAACCTGCTCTTTGCAAAATTAGAAAATTAAAAAAAAAAATACCACAAGATCTTTAGGGAAGATGTTACCTGTCAAACATTAACTTTGAATAAACAATAATTCATTTAAAAATGCACTGAAATATGTGCACAGGATATATATTTATACAACCAAAATACAAAACCAAAATAAACAAAAGTGTTTATAAAATAAACTATTTTTATTTATTTGCATGAATGATGTAGATTTTCTTACAAGCACAATCAAGCTTAACATTCTGTCTCTGAAAAAGTCACATGACAATGTTATGTACTCTGCTTAAATTTCTAAATGAAGACTGTAAATTTACAGCCTACACTTATGTATAAGGGCATATCTATTTTAAGGAAATATTAATCATTTGGATTGTTAATTTTCCCAAATGTCAGAGAAATAAATTATCCTAGGAAAGCTTTCACACTAAGTTGAGTTGATCTAATTATAAACTCCATAAAATCCAGATAATATATTAACTGTTTTAGGTAAAGTTTTGTATTTTGATAATCCTTAAGGTTATTTTATAAATAACATTATACATAAAATTAACTCTCAAAATAAGTGAATGATGAAGATAGTTGAAATTTGCCAATGAATATTACAATATCATTTCCCCATGCTAATTTTCTCATTCTAAAGTTTGATATAAGTGATATATTAACAGCGGACTTTCTAGAAGATTAGATTTTCATGTAAAAGACACTTCATTTATCTTGATGATCATACCTCCTTTTCTAATCTGTTTGCCCTTGCCTACATCCTCTCATGACCCTTATCTTCAATGACAAACTCTATTCTCCGATGCACTCATGTCATGTCTTCACTATTTACAGCCCTAACTGAGTAATCTCATTCTTTGTACTGCTGATGCAAAATATTACAAGTAATGGATGTAATAAATTACATCTTAGCTTAGACAGATAGAACGAAACGCTTTTGGACTTAGCAGAATCATTTCAGAAATTGATACTTCTGCCACTGCTGCAGATCAATAGTGCTTCAGGTGTCGTCACCATAGTCAAATGATTTCTGCCTATGCAGGTCTGATAAGAGGTCCTCAATAAATGCACCCTAGGAAGGAAATTTATTGCTACTGTTTGTTTTAGGTTTTACTAACTAATCAACTCTTCTTTATCATCCTTTTCATTTCTACTTCTCAATCATATTAATTATCATTAGCTCTACAATCAATATAACGATCATTAGCCTTTCCCTAGAATGTGACCTTGGAAATATCCAACACTATCTAGCATGACACTGTGCACAAAGTTATATGATAAATAAATCTGACTGAATGAATTTTTATAGTAGATAGAAAAATTTGAGATGCAATGAGTGTACACATAAACATATGCATGTACATATACCCTAGAACATGTACATTTCAGAAGCTATCTGTTTTTCATTAAATTCATCCCTGGTGGCTCAGTAGGTAAAGCATCTGCCTCCAATGTGGGAGACCCAGGTTCGATCCCTGATTTGGGAAGATTCCCTGGAGAAAGAAATGGCAACCCATTCCAGTACTCTTGCCTGGAAAATCCCATGGACTGAAAAGCCTGGTAGGCTACAGTCTGTGGGGTCGCAAAGAGTCGGACACGACTGAGTGACTTCACTTTGCTTCTAGTTACTTAACCAACATTGTGTTTAAGAAAAATTATGAGAACATTTATTGATTGCATATATATTAACAATTTTTCAATTTTCAATTAATTTTGTTATTAAATTCTTTTTTCCAAATATAGGCAGTTAAAATAATAATAACATGTTACTTTATCCCTGAAACATGCCTGGATAAAGTGACCAAAATTATATATGTCATACTGTTACCCCACTGGGTTTCCAGGAGTATTTTGCTAGTTTTTATTTTTTCAATTGTAAAGAAATTCCTGAAATACCATACTTCACAAGTTATCTGGGAGATCAAATTAAAACTCCCAACTGCTTAATTAGTATACTATGTTATAGATCTTATTCTAGGTGGAGAAATTATGAAGGGTAGCAAGCATAACTCTGGAGAGCATTCATCAAGCTAAATAGGCAAAGTCCTTCTCTCTATATATTTTAATTTTCATACATATTCAGATAATTTAAGAGAAAAATGGTATACATTTATTATAAGTTTATATCCAGCTGATAAAAGAGTAAAAAGTTAATCTTTGCAGTTCCAGTGCTGCATTAAGTGTTAATTTGGTCATATACACACAGAGAAGCATATGCATCCATGCACACACACACACAACTGACAGAGAAAGGAAGAAAGAAAGAAAATATGACAAAAACAGAATTTAGCTTCAAGAATACAATAAAATGATGCAAAAGATGGGACAAATCATTCTGTATTGGAAAGAGGAGAGGAGAAAAGTAATGTCCTGATCAAAGAGTTTTATTCATTATGGTGGAAAAGGCTCTGTTTTAGAAATTTTTCAGTGTTATACTCAGAAAAATGAAAGAAATGATTAACCCTTAAATACATTTCAGTTTTTCTGGATTAGTCCAATCACCCTTAAGTAATCAATATGGAAAAGATGGCTAAGACAATTTTGTGCATGTGTTTTAAAATCTCAAATATAGGCTGTACATTCATATAACTTCCAATAAAAGCTTTAAAATATGATATATATTTTCCAGGCATAAAGAATTATAATAACTTAATCTGGAATCACTTTAACATTTGACCATTTGACTATATTTACTTGTGTCATTTAGTCTGACTCAGCCTTATAGGAGGGTGGTAAAACTGTCTTTTTCTTTTAGTTCAGACACTACCCACTCACTGATGATCTAAATAAAACTCTTTTTTCCTTAGCTTAATAAACACTAAATCTGCACTTAATAAGTGTCCTGAGGCAGGAAATATTTTAAATTGCACATATCCTTTGGGCTAGCCTGAATAAGTTTATTATTATAATGGCCTGAGTTGGGCACAACTGAGCGACTTCACTTTTACTTTTTTTAAGGAGATAGGCACTGGAGGCACTTAGAATTTTGTATGATCTTGTCACTTCCTTTAACCTGCATGAGGTTTTAAGGAAGAGGCTTAGTCTTTCAGAGAGTCAGTTTCTTAATCTTTTTTTTTTTTAATTTATTTTTAATTTTAATTTTTACTTTATTTTACTTTACAATACTGTATTGGTTTTGCCATACATTGACATGAATCCACCACGGGTGTACATAAGTTCCCAAACATGAACCCCCCTCCCACCTCCCACCCCATATCATCTCTCTGGATCATCCCCGTGCACCAGTCCCAAGCATCCTGTGTTCGGCATTGAACATAGACTGGCACTTCGTTTCTTACATGATAGTATACATGTTTCAATGCCATTCTCCCAAATCATCCCACCCTCTCCCTCTCCCTCAGAGTCCAAAAGTCCGCTCTACACATCTGTGTCTCTTTTGCTGTCTCGCATACAGGGACATCATTACCATCTTTCTAAATTCGATATATATGTGTTAGTATACTGTATTGGTGTTTTTCTTTCTGGCTTACTTCACTCGGTATAATAGGCTCCAGTTTCATCCACCTCATTAGAACTGAACCGAATGTATTCTTTTTCATGGCTGAGTAATACTCCATTGTGTATATGTACCACTGCTTTCTTATCCATTTGTCTGCTGATGGACATCTAGGTTGTTTCCATGTCCTGGCTATTATAAACAAGGCTGCAATGAACATTGGGGTACATGTGTCTCTTTCAATTCTGGTTTCCGTGGTGTGTATGCCCAGCAGTGGGATTGCTGGGTCATAAGGCAGTTCTACTTGAAAATTTTTAAGGAATCTCCACACTGTTCTCCATAGTGGTGGTACTAGTTTGTATTCCCACCAACAGTGTAGGAGGGTTCCCTTTTCTCCACACCCTCTCCAGCATTTATTGCTTGTAGACTTTTGGATCACAGCCATTCTGACTGGTGTGAAGTGGTACCTCATTGTGGTCTTGATTTGCATTTCTCTGATAATGAGTGATGTTGAGCATCTTTTCATATGTTTGTTAGCCATCCATAGGTCTTCTTTGGAGAAATGTCTATTTAGTTCTTTGGCCCATTTTTTGATTGGGTTGTTTATTTTTCTGGAATTGAGCTGCATGTGTTGCTTGTATATTTTTGAGATTAGTTGTTTGTCAGTTGCTTCATTTACTATTATTTTCTCCCATTCAGAAGGCTGTCTTTTCATCTTGCTTATATTTTTCTTTGTAGCTTTTAATTTTAATTAGTTTAATTTGTTTATTTTTGCTTTTATTTCCAGTATTCTGGGAGGTGGATCATAGAGGATCCTGCTGTGATATATGTCGGAGAGTGTTTTGCCCATGTTCTCCTCTAGGAGTTTTATAGTTTCTGGTCTTACGTTTAGATCTTTAATCCATTTTGAGTTTATTTTTTGTGTGGTGTTAGAAAGTGATCTAGTTTCATTATTTTACAAGTGGTTGACCAGTTTTCCCAGCACCACTTGTTAAAGAGATTGTCTTTACTCCATTGTATATTCTTGCCTCTTTTGTCAAAGATGAGGTGTCCATATGTGTGTGGATTAATCTGGGCTTTCTATTTTGTTCCATTGATCTATATTTCTGTCTTTGTGCCAGTACCATACTGTCTTGATGATTGTGGCTTTGTAGTAGAGCCTGAAGTCAGGCAAGTTGATTCCTCCAGTTCCATTCTTCTTTCTCAAGATTGCTTTGGCTATTCGAGTTTTTTTTTGTATTTCCATACAAATTGTGAAGTTATTTGTTCTAGTTCTGTGAAAAATACCGCTGGTAGCTTGATAGGGATTGCATTGAATCTGTAGATTGCTTTGGTAGTACACTCATTTTCACTATATTGATTCTTCCAATCCATGAACATGATATATTTCTCCATCTATTAGTGTCTTTTTTGATTTCTTTCATCAGTGTTTTATAGTTTTCTATATATAGGTCTTTAGTTTCTTTAGGTAGGTATATTCCTAAGTATTTTATTCTTTTCATTGCAATGGTGAATGGAATTGTTTCCTTAATTTCTTTTTCTACTTTCTCATTATTAGTGTATAGGAATGCAAGGGATTTCTGAGTGTTGATTTTATATCCTGCAACTTTACTATATTCATTGATTAGCTCTAGTAATTTTCTGGTGGAGTCTTTAGGATTTTCTATGTACAGTATCATGTCATCTGCAAACAGTGAGAGTTTTACTTCTTCTTTTCCAATTTGGATTCCTTTTACTTCTTTTTCTGCTCTGATTGCTGTGGCCAAAACTTCCAGAACTATGTTGAATAGTAGTGGTGAAAGTGGGCACCCTTGTCTTGTTCCTGACTTTAGGGGAAATGCTTTCAATTTTTCACCATTGAGGATAATGTTTGCTGTGGGTGTGTAGGCATCTTTTTATTTATTTTTTAGTGTGACTCTGTATATGTTTCAAACATGAGGACAGATTCTAGACTATTAGCTAGTAGCTACCACTGCCTACTTTTTCAAAGTACAGGGAAAAGGACTTTCTGAGTAATGAGGACCAATTCTAAACATCTGTAGTGTATATATATGTATATATGTATATATATATATATATATATATATATGTGTGTGTGTGTGTGTGTGTGTGTGTGTGTGTGTGTGTGTATCTGGAAGGAAGAGATAGGGAGGAAGGGAGGGAGATACAAAGAGAGATTCTCGATTTGCAAATTCACCTACATGGTAAAATTCTGTTGTGAATCAGTACTTAAAATGTTCCTGAGGTCATTTGGGACATGCCCAGAGCAGCACAAAATTTTTCACCTGTGAGAATGTTCCTAACTGATGTCAATTATGAAGAAACTCTTCCTTCTTGCTTCTTCAGCTCTCATGCCATTGAATAAGTTAGAAAATTAAAAATGACTCCAGGATAGAAAAGTTATAGGCGATGATGCTGTGTACTACAGGAAATTTTGGCTCTTAGGTCATTTGGGTGAGGTTTAAATTTCAGCTCTGACATTTGTTAGTGGTATGGCATCAGGGAAGTTATTAACACTTCTGAACTTTGTTTTCCCTTTTTCAAAATAAAGAAAATTTGCGGATGAGTTTAATTTTAATATTTAAAATTATAATTTATGTAAGATACATATTGAGACACATTTGTGTATATATGCATATATATATATATATATATATATAACATATATATATATATATATATATATATATATATATTAGGGGCTTCCCTGGTCGCTCAATTGGTAAAGATTCCTTTACCGATAAAGATTCCTTGAATGAAGGAGACTCAGATTCAATCCCTGGGTTGGGAAAATCCCCTGGAGTGGGAAATGGCAAACCACTTCAGTATGCTTGTCTGGGAAATCCCACAGAGGAAGAGGAGAGGCTGGTGGGCTAAGTTCCATGGGGTTGCAAGAATTGGACATGATTTTGTGACTGCACTGCAACCATGTGTATATGATGAATGCATATATGTTTTCATGTTAATATATTTATGTATCAGTTCAGTTCAGTCGATCAGTCATGTCCGACCCTTTGCAACCCCATGGACTGCAGCACAACAGGCTACCCTGTCCATCACCAACTCCCGAAGCTTGCTCAAGCTCACATTCATCAGTGATCCCATCCAAACATCTCATCCTATGTCATCCCCTTCTCCCACCTTCAATCTTTCCCAGCATCAGGGTCTTTTCCAATGAGTCAGTTATTTGCATCAGATGGCCAAATTATAGGAGTTTCTGCTTCAGCATCAGTCCTTCCAATGAATATTGAGGACTGATTTCCATTAGGATTGACAGGTTGTATCTCCTTGCAGTCCAAGGGACTTTCAAGAGTCATCTCCAACACCACAGTTCAAAAGTATCAATTCTGCACTCAGCTTTCTTTAGAGCCCAACTTTCACATCCATACAGGACTACTGGAAAAACAACAGCTTGGACTAGATGGACTTTTGTCGGCAAAGTAATATCTCTCTTTTCAATATGCTGTCTAGGTAGGTCATAGCTTTTCTTCTACGGAAAGAGCATCTTTTTATTTCATGGCTGAAGTCAAAATCTGCAGGGATTTTGGAACCCAAAACAATGAAGTCTCTCAGTCATTCCATTGTTTCCCCATTTATCTGACATGAAGTGATGGGACCGAATGCCATGATCTTCATTTTCTGAATGTTGAGCTTTAAGCCAACATTTTTACTCTCTTCATTCACTTTCATCAAGAGGCTCTTTCGTTCTTCTTCACTTTCTGCCATGAGTGGAGTCATCTGCATATCTGAGGTTATTGATATTTCTCCTGGCAATCTTGATTTCAGCTTGTGCTTCATCCAACCCAGCATTTTGCATGATGTACTCTGCATATAAATTTAAAAAGCAGTGAAGGGTTAATAGGGTAGCAGAGATGTGCCTGCAAACAGGTCTCTCTGCTCATGCTGAGAGTCCTTGCATACGAGGCGTTCTGCCAAAGAGTCTGGATACAGCCTTGAGTTTAATAGTCCCTTGCAAATGAGGGAGCATTCCCTTCTTGAGATTAGAGGGAGATGAGGGCTTTGTGCAGACTCTGCAGTAGACAGAGATTTCACTCCCCTTTGCTGTACGATAACATGTATGCACCTGCACTGTACTGAAAAGGCTTATTCTTACAGTCTGGAATTCTGCCTAAGGAGGGCTTTATAATAATAAATGGCAATTAGTTTGCCCAGTTCTGTTCCTCTGGCCAGAGTGGTGTCCTGTCTGTCTCTTGTGTGTCTTGTATGTTCTGTGTCATTTCACTCGTAGTAACCAACAAAGCAGGGTAACAATATACAGCCTTGATATACGCCTTTCCCGATTTAAACCAGTCTGTTGTTCCATGTCCAGTTCTAACTGTTGCTTCTTGACCTACAGACAGTTTTCTCAAGAGGCAGGTCAGGTGGTCTGGTATTCCCATCTCTTTAAGAGTTTTCCACAGTCTGTTGTGATTCACGCAGTCAAAGGCTTTGCCGTAGTCAATAAAGCAGATGTAGATGTTTTTCTGGACCTTTCTTGCTTTTTCCATGATTCAACGGATGTTGGCAGTTTGATCTCTGGTCCTCTGCCTTTTCTAAATGTAGCCTGAACATCTGGAAGTTCACGGTTTCACATATAGTTGAAGCCTGACTTGGAGAGTTTTGAGCATTACTTTGCTAGTGTGTAAGTTGAGTACAATTGTGGGGAAGTTTGAACATTCTTTGGCATTGCCTTTCTTTGGGATTCGAATGAAAACTGACCTTTTCCAGTCTTGTGTCCACTACTGAGTTTTCCAAATTTGCTGGCCCACAGCATCATGTTTTAAGATTTGAAATAACTGAACTGGAATTCCGTCACTCCCACTAGCTTTGTTCACACTGGTGCTTCCTAAGGCCCACTTGACTTCACATTCCAGGATGTCTGGCTCTAGGTGACTGATCACACTATCGTGGTTATCTCGGTCATGATATTTTTTGTATAGTTTTTCTGTGTATGCTTGCCACCTCTTTTTAATATCTTCTGGTTCTATTAGATCCGTACCATTTCTGTCCTTTATTGTACCCATCTTTGCATGAAATGTTTCCTTATTATCTCTAATTTTCTTGAAGAGATCTCTAGTCTTTCCTCTGTTTTCCTCTATTTCTTTTCATTGATCCCTGAGGCAGCTTTCTTCTCACCTTGCTATTCTTTGGAACTCTGCATTCAAATAGATATATTTTTCCTTTTCTCATTTGCCTTTAGGTTCTCTTTTTTTTAATTATTATTTTTTTTTACTTTACAATATTGTATTGGTTTTGCCATACATCAACATGAATCAGCCACATATAATATCATATAAGGTTCTCTTCTTTTCTCAGCTATTTATAAGGTCTCTTCAGACAACCACTTTGCCTTTTTTCATTTCTTTTTCTTAGGGATGGTCTTGATCACCCCTTCCTGTACAATGTCACGAACCATGGTCTATAGTTCTTCAGGCACTCTATCAAATCTAATCCTTGAATCTATTTGTCACTTCCACTGTATAATTGTAAGGAATTTGATTTAGGTCATACCTGAATGGTCTAATGGTTTTCCCTACTTTTTAAAATTTAAGTCTGAATTTTGCAACGAGAAGTTCATGATCTGAGCCACAGTCAGATCCCAGTCTAGTTTTTGCTGACTGTATAGAGCTTCTCCATTTTTGGCTGGAAATAATGTATTCAATCTGATTTAGATATTGACCACCTCGTGATGTCCTTCTGTACAGTCATCTCTTGTGTGGTTGGATGAAGGTGTTTTCTATGACCAGTGCATTCTTACATATATGTACATATGTGTATGCATATATATACAAATGTATATATATATATATATATATATATAGCCCTTTGAAACTGCCATTTACTAGATCCCTATTATATGCAATAAATATGCATACAATTTATTTAATTCTATAATATGCCTATTATGAACTAATGTATGAATTTAGTAGAAGCCTCTAAGTATCAAAAACATTCACTACTTTGTCCAAGATATTTTCAAACTGGTAAGAAGTCTCTATTATCAAACTCATAAGGTTTTCAATAAACTTCTGAATTTGCCTAATTCAGTAAATTGCCCAAATGCATCAAGCAACTGTATGCAAGAACCAAGCTCTGAACTATTTGACTGTGGATTCATTGTTTTTTTCAATATTCCATGTAGTCAAGAGTTTGTGTAAATTTTTCCACATTAGTACAGGATTGATTTGTAAGATAGCTGCCTTTATTCATAAGGTTTTACCCACATGTAACTCATAAATCATAAATATGTATAGAATTTTCTCTGTGTACATTTACATGAGTGTGTGTGTGTGTGTGTGTGTGTGTGTCTGTGTGATCAAATTCTATTCCTTTTTAAAACTTATCATCCCATAGCAAAGCCTTCCTGGAGAGAATGAATGTTAGTGCTGTGTACAGATGAGTATACTAGGTTAAACAGAAATCAATGTTTTCTACCTCTGAAACCTATCTCCATTTGCTAGCAGAATAAATGATGTCATTAGACTTCAGTATCCATCCATTACCACTCACAAGTTTTATTAAAACTCAAGCAATGAAAAGTTGCTACATGTCCTTCCATTTCTGAATTTGTAACTGAATAAGTATAAAAACAGGAAATGTACTGTGAGGTGTGATCTGGTGTATCTGATATCTGGACATCAGAAATCTTTTAATAACAGACAATCATGAAAAATAATGCCAACATCTTGTGATTCCCTTTAAGGACTGGAACACCACACAAAATTTCTCCTAAGGCATTCAAACATAAATAACTTACTTGAGTCTAAAGGAGGTAAAATGTGTGGCCAGGTTCTTTTTAAATGGACCCTATTTTTTCAGAGAAGTTTTAGGCCCACAGAAATAATCAGAGGAACATATAGAGATTTTCCACATACCCCTTACTCCTACACATACAGAATCTCCCAAACTATGGGCATCTCATACAATAGTGGTACATTAGTTGTGATTCATAAACTTAATGCATCTTTACCAACCAAAGTCAATAGTTTGCATTAGGGTTCACTTTTAGTGTTGTATGTATTAGGACATAGATACAACATAAATATATTTGTTTTGCCAGATATATTCTCACATGAATATGCCACTGTGATATCAATTCCAATAGTTTCACTGCCCTAAAAATCCTGTATGTTTTACTTATTCATGACTCCCTTCCCAACCCCCAGGAACCACTGATTCTTTTTGTTTTTCATTTTTTTACCTATCTTTGAAGTTTTGCCTTTTACAGAATGTCATATAGTTGGAATTATATAGTTTAATTTATAGCTTTATAGCTCACTTAATTAAATAACATTCTATCTTAGGGTTAAATAACATTCTATCTTAATGTACCACCTTTTATTTATCTGTTCAACCCCTGAAGGACATCTTGGTTGAATCCAAACTGTTAGCTATTATGAGTAAATCTTCTATATGTATCCATGTGTATCCATTTTTTTTGTGTAGACATAAAGTTTCAGCAACTTTTTTAAAATATATAAACATAAAGTTTCAGTTCTTAAATTTAAGTAAAATTTTTGAGGATGATTGCTGGGTTGTATGGTAAGAGTGTTTTTAGGAAAAACCAAGCTGTCTTCCGAAGAGTATGTACTGTTTTGCATTCCAAACAGCCATGAATTAAAGATTTTGTTGTTCCATGTCTCCACCAGTATTTAGTGTTGTTGGTGGTATGGATCTTGTCCACTCAAATGGGTTTGTAGTGGCATCTTACTGTTATTTTAATTATTAAACTTTAATGACATAAGATGTTGAGTATCTTTCAATATATTTATTTGCCATCTGTATATATTTTTGGATGACTTCTCTGTTAAGGTCCTTTGCCCATTTAAAAAAAAAAAAAAACAAAACATTGCTCATTTTCCTGTTGTTGAATTTTAGGAATTCTTTGTATATTTTGGATAACAATTCTTTATCACTTGTCTTTTTCAAAATTTGTTTCCAATCTGTGATATGATTGTATGCTAAAGTATATGATTTAGTAGAAACTGTTTTGGGCAATGGATGAAAAAAAAAAAAAAGATACAATGTCCATAAGTAATGGGTGGCAGATATAGGTCCACACATGCAGAGGGAGATGGAAAAGCAAAAATAAGGTGAAATGATAGGCTTTGAAAATGAGAAATGAATGGGAGAGAAAGAAAAATAAAATCTTTTTAAAGAGTCCATTATTTGAAAAATGTTTCCTATGGAATCTGGCATGTCTTATGTGCAAAATTACAATACATAAAACTAAGACCTAGTTAAGCTAAATATCTTGCTAAGATAGTGTATGTTAGATCTGAAACTTTGGTCTTTCTTGTACTATATTACTATTATTATATGTGACTATGAATAAGGGCATGCGTATGTGGCACATGTATATAAATGCATATTATGCATTTTTATCCTCCAAATCTTTGATCCAACTTTTATTTTGGTGAACTCACTTTTAACTTGGCTTTCTGATTTAGTATTTTACAAATTTTATGTATAAATTATGAAATTGTTAGGACCAAACAGGCGCCATGACAGGCTTCAGGGGGCCAAGGTAGGCCTAAGTCTCCTTTACAGAGAGGCTGAGTTATTGCCAAGGAGGAGCTGAGATCATCTTCTGCCAGCACCAGGACTCAACCAATTAGTATACTCCCTGTAGCCTGATTCAAGCCTATCAGGACGAGGATGAAAATCCCCTAAGAAAGTGCATGCGCGCAAAAATCTAGCCAATTAGTAGGTGCTAAGGAACCCTTGCAACCAATCCATCCCTGCCAACTCCCTGTCTTTGTCCTAAACCTATAAATACTGTTGTAATTCAGCGTTCAGGGCCCTTGCTCCACTCCACTGCGCTGGGTGTGACTTGAGCCCTAGCTCGAGCTTGCAATAAACCCCTTTATGCTTTTGCATTGCTGTGGATGTCTTATTCTCAGTTTTGGGGACTTGGACACTGGGCATAACAAAATAACAATTTAGAGTCCATTTACAATTACTTGGTTATATCTAATGATAACCTTGGTAAGGTATGTGTTAAGGTATATATATAATGTTTAAAATGCCAAAATTCATTGGATCATAGGCAAAGCAAGAGAATTCCAGAAGAACATCTATTTCTGCTTCATTGACTATGCTAAAGCCTTTGACTCTGTGGATCACAGCAAACTGTGGAAAATTCTTAAAGAGATGGGAATACCAGACCACCTTACTTGCCTCCTTGGAACCTGTTTGCAGGTCAAGAAGCAACAGTTAGAACTAACATGGAACTATGGACTGTTTCTAAATAAGGAAAAGAGAATGTCAAGGTTGCATAATGTCACCTCGCTTATTTAACTTATATGCCAAGTATATCACACAAAATGTCATTCTGGATGAAGCACAAGCTGGAATCAAGATTGCCAGGAGAAATATCAGTAACCTCAGATATGCAGATGATACCACTGTTATGGCAGGAAGCAAAGAAAAACTAAAGAGTTACTTGAAAATGAAAAAGGAGAGTGAAAAAACTGGCTTAAAATTCAACATAAAAAAAAAAAAAAAACCCAAGATCATGACATCCAGTCCCATCACTTCATGCCATATAGATGGGGAAACAATGGAAACAGTGAAAAACTTTATTTTCATGGGCTTCAAAATTCCTGTAGATGATGGCTGCAGCCATGAAATTAAAAGACACTTGCTTCTTGGAAGTAAATTTGAAGTCAGTCAGTCGTGTCCGACTCTTTGTGATCCCATGGACTGTAGCCTAGCAGGCACCTCTGTCCATGGGATTTTCCAGGCAATAGTACTGGAGTGGATTGCCATTTCCTTCTCAGGACAAACTTAGACAGCATATTAAAAAGCAGAGAAATTACTTTGCCAACAAAAGTCCATCTAGTCAAAGCTATGGTTTTGCCAGTAGTCATATACGGATGTGAGAATTGGACTATAAAGAAGGCTGAACGGTGAAAGATTGATGCTTTTGAACTGTGGTGTTGGAGGAGATTCTTGAAAGTCCCTCGGACTTCAAGGAGATCAAACCAGTCAATTCTAAAGGAAATGAATCCTGAATATTCATTGGAAGGACTGATGCTGGAGCTGAAGCTCCAATACTTTGGCCACCTGATGTGAAGAGTCAACTCATTAGAAAAGACCCTAATGCCGGGAACGATTGAAAGGAAAGGGATAAGAGGGCAACAGAGGATGAGATGGTCAGATGGCATCACCGACTCAATGGACATGACTTTCAGCAAACACCGGGAGACAGTGAAGGACAAGGAAGCCTAGCATGCTGAAATTCATGTGGTCGTAATGAGTTGGACATGGCTTAGTGACTGAAGAGCAACAAGTGATTTTATAAAACATATTTTCTAAAATTAAAAAATCAGCTTTGGTGACTCCCTGGTAAAGTAGCTGCCTGTCAATGCAGGAGCTGCAGGATATGCAGGTTTGATCTCTGGGTTGTGAACATCCCCTGGAGAAGGAAATGGAATCTCACTCCAGTATTCTTGCCTGGGAAATCTCATGGACAGAGGAGCCTGGTGGGCTTCAATCACAAAGAGTTGGACACGACTGAGCAACCAAGCATGCACGCGCATCTATCCACCTATCTAGTATGCATGAAATTTTAATGCCAGAAATCAACATTTGAAATTTTTAATATGTCAAATTTTCAAAATAATCAAGTTATGGATGTTTGCTAGATGTTCTTTTCCAATTATGCAACATTAGATACCAAAATATTTTCACAGTGAAATTTTTTGTTGTAGTTGAGTTGCTCAGTCTTATCAGACTCTTTGTGACCCTGTGGACTACAGTACAGCAGGCTTCCCTGTCCTTCACTGTCTCATGGGATAAGCTACAGCTTAATCGTATCAGTACTACACTTATACCCCAGCATTTGGAGGCCCCTCCATTTACATATCGGAGAAGAAAATGGCAACCCACTCCAGTACTCTTGCTTGGAATATCCTATGGATGGAAGAGCATGGTAGGCTACAGTCCGTGGGGTCGCAAAGAGTCCGACATGACTGAGCGACTTTACTTCACTTCACTTCCACTTACATATGGTCCCATAGTCACCAAGCTCTGGAGTGCCTTCCTAGAAATTTGCTGATTCCCCAGAAATTTCCTAGAGAACAGTTCCCTTCTGATGTTTAAGATTAAGAGACTCCAAAAATGGCATCTGGGAAGAACATTCTCAGCCTGGAATTCAATCCAATGTTTCCTTTTCTGGGAAGTCTAATGTGGTAAATCAAATGCCCTGGGGCAGCTAGGAGGTGGGGGAAAATTACATCTATGTCTTAATCCTGATACCTACTGGTCTGCCCTTTGTTGTACAGAGCAGTATGATGCCCCACTGGTCTGAATTTAGTCACCAAAAATAGTGCTGACACCATGATTTTGGATGATTCTAATTCATATTAGAAGCAGCTTAAGTACTAGAAGAGATATGACATGTCAGCACAAGTGCCACTGACTTTTTTCTGGAGTATATGGCATATGACATTCTCAAGTATCATGTGGTAGACACATTTTTGTCTGCTTTTTTTTTTCTCACAAAAAAGATCAGAAAGAGATGACTTCTAATCCTAAACAAAAAGAAATGTTATCTGAATACTATGAAGAATTTTCATGTGCACTGACTGAACAATAAACCAATATGCAATTTCTTTTCTACCCATTATTCAAAATTTTTATTGAAAAATCACTATACCTCAAATGAACCCATCAATTTTACATTCTTAAAAATTAAATGTTTTCTATTCCTTGGCATTAATCACCTGAAGACATGCATCTATGAAGAGTTTTGATACTTGCTGTTTTTTATGTTAAATTAACATTTCTCAAACTTTCAATTATGCATTTTTGAGTCCTGTATACCATCTGTATCACTATTTACTTATATGCTTTTAATTGGCATTTTAGTTTATACTTTTTGAAGTATAATTTTGTTTCTATAATTTGAAGCTAGTGTTATAAGAAAAAAAAAATCTTTATAAAAATATATATGATGAAAGCAAAATGCTGTTATTTTGATCCAGGTAGAAAGAGTTGCCTGTAAACATATAAACCTGAGGCTGCTCCAATAGAGTAAAAGAAAAAAAGATATGGTGTCAGAGAACTGCAAATAACAAACCAATACCAAACTTTATTTTTGATTTTCACATTGATTTGGAAAAGGATTAAAATAATTTTCACAATGTGACTTTGTTAACAAATGCCACCTATGTTACAACTCTCACACTTTGAAATCACTGATATTATGTAATAAGTGTGTATTTGATTATAGATAAATCCTACTATTAGAAATTTTGTTCTTTTCATTTATTTTAAGAGGTATATAATTGCCAATTATTATAATTAGGAAAAATAAATAGAAAGGGTACTTCCTCAAAGATGTGGAGTATAACTCTCATTGCTTAAATGTAGAAACCTGAATCAAACTCCCTTAGCTGGGTGATGAAAGTTGACATTAACCATGATATTATGTTAATAGCGTATGCCCTTGATATGACTGGATAAAAATTACACTCTTCTCCATGGCTTACCTCCTCCACAAAATCACCCCAGTCTAATCATAGCAAAAACATCAGAGAATAGCACAAGCTCAGTTAAATGCTCTGTGGTGACCTAGATGGATGGGATGGGTGGGAGGGGATGGGAAGACCATAAGGGAGAAGATATATGTACACATAGAGCTGATTCACTTTATATGCAGCAGAAACTAACACAACATTGTAAATCAACTACCATAATAAAAAATAATGAAAATAAATATATACATATATAAATACGTGGAAACATCAGGCAAATTAAATTGAGGGGACATTCTGCAAAGTACTTGATCAGTAGTCCTAATCACCAGAAATACTTTAAAACTATTAAGATCATAAAGACCATGAAAGTCTGAAAAAGTGTCACAACCAAGAGAGCCTAGGGAAATATGACAATTGGCTGTAATGTGATATTCTGGATGGGATCTGGAACAGAAAAAGGATATGCTGTAAGAGCTAAGTAAATCTGAAGAAAATATGCTTTAATAAATAATAATAAATTGATATTTATTCATTAGTTGTAACAAATGTAACATACTGATAGTGATTAATTTGATATGTTAATTTAACTGTGTCAGATGTTGCCCAGATAATTGATTAAACATTATTTCTCTGTAAGGGTGTTTCTGGATGAGACAAGCATTTGAATTGGTAGACTAATAAAACTGATCACCCTCTCCAATATGAGTTGGTCAAGACATATATATACATGTATATATATATAAAATGTACATTGTATATGTGTGTGTGTATATATGTATACATGTATATGCATGTATATATGTATATATATCCCTCTCATATTGGTTATTAGCTCTGCTGACTGTAGAATCCTGACTAAACTATTGGAGAAGAAAATGGCAACCCCTTCCAGTATTCTTTCCTGGAAAATTCCGTTAACAGAGGAGCCTGGCAGGCTACAGTACTGGAGGGTGCAAAGAGTAGGACATGACTGAATGACTGAGAATGCAAGATATTAAGACAAGGAGAAACTAGATATGAAGTTTTGGAGTATAGATGTATGACAAAACCAATACAATATTGTAAAGTAATTAGCCTCCAATTAAAATAAATAAATTTATATTAAAAAAAGAAATGATATATCCTATCTTCATGATTTTTCTGTGAATTGAAGCTATCATAAAAATATTTTTTTTATTTTTAATTTTATATTGGAGTATAGTTGATTAATAATGTATTAGTTTCAGATGTACAGCAAAGTGATTCAGTTATGCATATATGTGTATTTATTATTTTTCAAACTATTTTCCCACTTATGTTATTACAGAGTATTGAGCAGAGTTTCCTGTGCTGTACAGTAGTAGGTCCTTATTATTATCTGCTTTAAATACTGCTGTGTGTACTTGTCAATCCCAAATTCCTAATCGATCCCCCCCTTTCCCTCACCCCATAACCATAAATTCATTCTCTGTTTGTTTCTGTTTTGTAAATGATTTTGCATCATTACAAAAGGTTATTTTTTAAAGGATTTACATTTTTAAAGGTAAAAAACTATAAATTAAAAATATATCAAAATCACATCTGCTGCTTCTTAATTTCTTCATAAAGAAATTAAATATATTATTAGCTCTTTTCATAGGAAATGGTTTTTGTGGAATAGCAAACGAATGCTAATTGTAAAATATTATAAAAATTACACAGCATCATTTATATGCTAGTCATTACATGAGGAATCAATTTTGGTACTGGGAAAGATCAGGGGTTTTAGATTCAGATAAAAATATGGATTTTAAATTCCAACGCTTCTATGGATTATTGGACCAATTGCTATTCTCTTGCAACTTCATTTCTCCAGCCTTGTAAAATGGAGCTAATTCAATTTATTCCATAGATAAATGTGGAAGATGTTGAACCTAAAATATGTGTTGAGAAAGTGTTAGTCTGTGTCCTTATATTTTTGGAAGCGAACATATTTTATGGAGTCCCAAGGGAAATTAGTTGATAGCAATAAGATGTAAGAATCCTTTAGTCAAATTCAAGATCATTTTCAGGTATTGGAATTTATGTATTGCATTTTCAGTAATTCTTGAATTAAAGTGTGGATATGTTGATGTTCTGATGATGCTGAATAAATGCTGAAGCTCTTTTTTGTATCTTCTATTTTAAAAAGTATTCAGTAATTGCAAATTTTTAAAATAAATTTATTTATTTTAATTGGAAATTAATTACTTTACAACATTGTATTGGTTTTGCCATACATCAACATGTATCCACCACAGGTATACACGTGTTCCCCATGCTCAACCCCCTCCCTCCTCCGTCCCCATACCATCCCTCTGGGTCGTCCCAGTGCACCAGCCCCAAGCATCCAGTATCATGCATTGAACCTGGGCTGGCGACTCGTTTCATATATGTGGAAGTAATATTTGGGCATTTGGGAATCAATATATTTACAGATGTCCCAGAATTGCTCTAGAAACATGCCAAAGAATAAATTCAATATTATAATGCCACCTTTCTTTTGAAAGTATTGCTATTTGATTTTAGTTCATATAATAACACTTTATAATATTAGGAAAAATCAAATATTTTTTTTTAAATTGAATGTTATCCAACATAAATTGATGGTTTATAATATTTTTTATAATCATCATTAATTTTTCAACCTTCTGTGTTTAATTTTAGGCTGAACAGGTTATTAAAATCATGTGTGCTAGTAAATTAACCTTTTCCTCAGCACCTAATCAAAATTTAGCTAGCCTAGCAATACTCTTTGTTCTTCCCATTCTTGTTTTTCCATGTGACTGCACTTAAATTCTACTTAGTATCCATTTGAACAATATTTATGTTATGAGATTCATTGAACATATTTCTGTATTGTCAAGCCAAATTCCCTTTCAAACTGGGAAGTAAAGAGAAATTTGGTGAAATTAAAAATAAATCAAAATCTCAAAAACACCTATAGAGCTTCAATTTCTCCAATATTGTATAAAAGTTACTTACATAGAAAGCAAATACAGCCAGTTATTATTTCCTTTTTGTATAAACCTCTCCTCCCTTGGAGACCATATAATCATGACTGAGATTCAGCACTAAAAGCAAGGTAAAGAACATTTACAACTGAAAGATGTAATAAGGCTAAAAATGCCCAATGAGAGCATCAGGAATATCAAAGAGAATGGAGAAAAACATCAATAGAGAAAGCAGAGCATACATAGTTGGAACCTTGCAGCATTACAAGAAGGACAGGAATGCACTCTAAGCAGTAAAGACAGAGTACCAGTCATGTTGGATGGAAGGAGATTGTCAGTTTGATTAGATATCATTAGGGACTGTATAATGATGCCGTTCTAAAATTCTGCACAGTATTTTTTATATGCCACATAATACATAAAAATTATGTTTTATGGGTAACGGAGACACATATTAATGCAGAGTTAGGACGATGATTCCCTGAGTTCTCCATGCAAAGCAGGAGACATGGGTTTGGTCCCTGGCTTAGGAAGATCCCCTGGAGGAGGGCATGGTAACTCACTCCACTATTCTTGCTTGGACTATCCCCATGGATGGAGGAGCCTAGTCCATGGGGTCGCAAAGAGTCCAACAGGACTGAGAGACTAAGCACAACACAGGATGATATTAATGAGATTGATTTAGCATCTTTTGAAATCATAAAGTAGAGATCATGTCTTTACATATCTTGTATTTTGGACAAATTAAACAGAGAGATGCTTTCCTCTTCTAGAAGACCATTGTAGAACACAGATTTCTTAGATCAGCTGCTTGCATAGCATAGGTAAAGAGATGATAAGCTATATTGTGTATAATAAACAAGATGAAACAGCTTGAGAAAAAACTGAGTCAAATTAAACTTTAAATTAAATTCCTAAAATTACTCTCAGGTAAAAAATTGTTAACATTATGTACTTACAAGTCAAACAAGATTTGGCAGTTAAGTTCAGTTGCTCAGTCATGTCTGACTCTTTGCGACCCCAGGAACCACAGCACTCCAGGCATCCCTGTCCATCACCAACTCCAGGGGTTTACCCAAACTCATGTCCATCGAGTCGGTGATGCCATCCAACCAGCTCATCCTCTGTTGTCCCCTTCTTCTCCTGCCCTCAATCTTTCCCAGCATCAAGGTCTTTTCAAATGAGTCAGATGTTCATATCAGGTGGCCAAAATATTGGAGTTTTAGCTTCCACATCAGTCCTTCCAATGAACACCCAGGACTTATCTCCTTTAGGATGGACTGGTTGTATCTCCTTGCAATCCAAGGGACTTTAAAGAGTCTTCTCCAACACCACAGTTCAAAAGCATCAATTCTTCTGTGCTCAGCTTTCTTTATACTCCAGCTCTAACATCCATACATGACTACTGGAAAAACAATAGCCTTGAATAAATGCTCCTTTGTTGACAAAGTAGCATTATGTACTTACAAGCCAAACAAGATTTGGTAGGGTTTAATTGTAACATAAATGTCTAAATGTATTCTACGGACAACTAAGCATCTGGAAGTCAGGGAAGAATAACTAACTAAATAATAAATAAAAACATACATACCCTTTGCAACAAGTACTGGTACTTTTTAGGTGACATGTTCCTATCTTTTCAATTAGCATAACTTCTTATCAAATCCAAAATGTTTTCCTATACTACTACTAATAAGAAAATAATGATAAAAACTGCATCAGTTCAGTTCAGTCACTGAGTCATGTCCAACTCTGTGTCCCCATGGACTGCAGCATGCCAGGCCTCCCTGTCCATCACAAACTCCTGGAGTCTACCCAAACTCATGTCCATTGAGTCAGTGATGCCATCCAACCATCTCATCCTCTGTTGTCCTCTTCTCCTCCTGCCTTCAATCTTTCCCAGCATCAGGGTCTTTTCAAATGAGTCAGTTATTCACATCAGGTGGCCAAAGTATTGGAATTTCAGCTTCAACATCAGTCCTTCCAATGAATATTCAGGACTGATTTCCTTTATAATGGACTGGTTGGTTTTCCTTGCAGTCCAAGGGACTCTCAAGAGTCTTCTTCAACACCACAATTCAAAAGCATCAATTCTTTCTATTTTGTTCCATTGATCTATATTTCTGTCTTTGTGCCAGTACCATACTGTCTTGATGACTGTGGCTTCGTAGTAGAGCCTGAAGTTAGGCAGGTTGATTCCTCCAGTTCCATTCTTCTTTCTCAAGATAGCTCAGATCAATGGAACAAGATAGAAAGCCCAGAGATAAATCCACACACATATGGACACCTTATCGTCAAAAAAAGAGGGAAGAATATACAATAAGGTAAAGACAATCTCTTTAACAAGTGGTGTGGGGAAAACTGGTCAACCGCTTTTAAAAGAATAAAATTAGAACACTTTCTAACACCATACACCAAAATAAACTCAAAATGGATTAAAGATCTAAACGTTAAGGCCAGAAACTATAAAACTCCTAGAGGAGAAATAGGCAAAACATTCTCTGACATAAATCACAGCACGATCGTCTATGATCCACCTCCTAGGGTACTGGAAATAAAAGCAAAAGTAAACAAGTGGGATCTAATTAAAAATAAAAGCTTCTACACAACAAAGGAAATTATAAGCAAGGTGAAAAGACAGCCTTCGGAATGGGAGAAAATAATAGCAAATGAAGCAACTGACAAACAACTAATTTCAAAAATATACAAGCAACTTGCAGCTCAATTCCAGAAAAATAAATGACCCAATCAAAAAAATGGGCCAAAGAACTAAATAGACATTTTTCCAAAGAAGACATACGGATGGCTAACAAACATATGAAAAGATGCTCAACATCACTCATTATCAGAGAAATGCAAATCAAGACCACAATGAGGTACCATTTCACACCAGTCAGAATGGCTGTGATTCAAAAGTCTATAAGCAATAAATGCTGGAGAGGGTGTGGAGAAAAGGGAACCCTCCTACACTGTTGGTGGGAATGCAAACTAGTAGAACCACTATGGTGAATAGTGTGGAGATTCCTTCAAAAACTGGAAATAGAACTGCCTTATGACCTAGCAATCCCACTGCTGGGCATACACACCGAGGAAACCAGAATTGAAAGAGACACGTGCACCCCAATGTCCATCGCAGCACTGTTTATAATAACCAGGAAATGGAAGAAGCCTAGATGTCCATCAGCAAACGAATGGATAAGAAAGCAGTGGTACATATACACAATGGAGTATTACTCAGCCATGAAAAAGAATACATTTGGTTCAGTTCTAATGAGGTGGATGAAACTGGAGCCTATTATACCGAGTGAAGTAAGCCAGAAAGAAAAACACCAATACAGTATACTAACACATATATATGGAATTTAGAAAGATGGTAACGATAACTCTGTATGCGAGACAGCAAAAGAGACACAGATGTATAGAACAGACTTTTGGACTCTGTAGGAGAGGGATAGAGTGTGATGATTTGGGAGAATAACATTAAAACTTGTATACTATCATGTAAGAAATGAATCGCCAGTCTATGTTCTATGCAGGATACAGGATGCTTGGGGCTGGTGCACTGGGATGACCCAGTGAGATGATATAGGGAGGGAAGTGAGAGGGGGGATTCAGGATTGGGGACTCATGTACACCAGTGGTGGATTCATGTCAATGTATGGCAAAACCAATACATTATAATTGTAAAGTAAAATAAAGTAAAAATATATAAATAAAATAAAATAAAATAAAGAACAAAGTATTATAAGGTTAAAAAAAAAAGCATCAATTCTTTTGCTCTCAGCATTCTTTATGGTCCACCTCTCACATCCATACATGACTACTGAAAAAATTATAGCCTTAACTTTGTTGGCAAAGTAATGTCTCTGCTTTGTAATATGCTATCTAGATTGGTCATAACTTTCCTCCTTTTAATTTCATGGCTGCAGTCACCATCTTCAGGGATTTTGGAGCCTCCAAAAATAAAGTCTGCCACTGTTTTCACTGCTTCTGCATCTATTTGCCATGAAGTGATGGGACATACACCATGATCTTTGTTTTTTAAATGTTGAGCTTTAAGCCAACTTTTCCACTCTCCTCTTTCACTATCATCAAGAGGCCCATTAGTTCTTCTTCAGTTTCTGTCATAAGGTTGGTGTCATCTGCACATCTGAGGTTATTGATATTTATTCTGGCAATCTTGATTCCAGCATGTGCTTCTTCCAGCCCAGTGTTTCTCATGATGTACTCTGCATATAAGTTAAATAAGCAGGGTGACAGTATACTGCCCTGATGTATTCCTTTTCCTATTTGGAACCAGTCTGTTGTTCCATGTCCAGTTCTAACTGTTGCTTCCTGATCTGCATACAAGTTTCTCAAGAGACAGGTCTGGTGGTCTGGTATTCCCATCTCTTTCAGAATTTTCCACAGTCTGTTGTGACCCACACAGTCAAAGGCTTTGGCATAGTCAATAAAACAGAAATTGATGTTTTTCTGGAACACTCTTGTTTTTTCAATGATCCAGCAGATGTTGACAATTTGATCTCTGGATCCTCTGCCTTTCCTAAAACCAGCTTGAACCTCTGGAAGTTCACAGTTCACGTATTGCTGAAGCCTGGCTTGGAGAATTTTGAGCATTTCTTTACTAGTGTGTGAGATGAGGGCAATTGTGTGGTAGTTTGAGAATTCTTTGACATTGCCTTTACTAGAGATGAGAATGAAAACTGACCTTTTCTAGTCCTGCGGCCACTGTTAGTTTTCCAAATTTGCTGGCATATTGAGTGCAGCACTTTCACAGCATCATCTTTTAGGATTTAAAATAGCTCAGCTGGAATTCCATCACCTTCACTAGCTTTGTTTGCAGTGATGTTTCTTAAGACCCACTTGACTTCACATTTGAGGATATCTGGCTCTAGATGACGGATCACGACATCGTGATTATCTGTGTCGTGAAGATCTTTTTTCACAGTTCTTCTGAGTTTTTTTTTTTTTTCCACCTCTTCTTATTGTCTTCTGCTTCTGTTAGGTCCCTACCATTTCTTTCCTTTGTTGAGCCCATCTTTGCATGAAATATTCCCTTGCTATCTCTTATTTTCTTGAAGAGATCTCTAGTCTTTCCCATGCTATTGTTTTCTTCTGTTTCTTTGCACTGATCACTGAGGAAGGCTTTCTTATCTCTTCTTGCTATTCTTTGGAACTCTGCATTCAAATGGGTATATCTTTCCTTTTCTCCTTTGCTTTTTGCTTCTCTTCTTTTCACACCTATTTGTAAGGTTTCCTCAGACAGTCATTTTGCTTTTTTTGAATTTCTTTTTTGGTGGGTTGTTTGCTTCCTATCTGTCATGAATGTCACAATGTCACAAACCTCCTTCCGTAGTTCGTCAGGCACTCTATCAGATCTTGTCCCTTAAAAACTACATGGGAGCAACAATTTAAGGAATCCTAATTGGCAATCTGCAAGTCTGTATATAGTTAAGCCAACATAGGAAAAATAGTTATGTCAACATTAGAGAAAAGAAAGCAAAATTCTTTAACTCTATGCTAAAAATGAACAGGGATAACTAAAAGTAAACCTTAAAAGAAGAAAGAATATTTCCACGGTGTCCTGTGTAACAAATAGCTTATATTCATCTATACCACTTTCTTTGTATTATGATCATTTTGCCAACAGTCCACTGAAATCTCAACTTCAATATGTTAAGAAAAACAGCAACAACAAATTCAGAAGTGAGATGGTCATATTCCTGACCAGTTTCCTTTTGTGGCTGTTTATTATATTCTGTTTTCTTTAGTTTAGAGTGTCAACACCAACTACATGTCTTCCTATTTATTAGTACCCCTACAGTAGTTTCTCTCAAATCTTTATAGTTCATCTCTTTCCTAAAACCATATTATTATATCTAATAATAACTATTCTTTGTATGTAACTCTTCATCCACTAAGGGCTCAATAAAACACTGAAGGACAAAGATTTCTGTACTTGTGGAGATTACATAGTAATAAAAATATGTCTGCTTTGACTTGAATGCTGTTAACCATTAGTTACTTCATATGAAACTTTTCAATCCTAATTTACTTATGATTTTACAGATACATTCTAAGCTGATCACATGGGAAGCCATAAAGTCTTGATCATAAATTATACATAGTATTTAGCATTTATGTAATACATAATTTATATGTAATATACATTATAACTAATGATATATATCAATTATAGCATAATATATGTTATTTGGGCTTCCAGGTTGGCACTAGTGGTAAAGAATCCACGTGCCAATGCAGGGGACATAAGAGACTTGAATTTAATCCCTGGGTCAGGAAGATCCCATAGAGGAAGATATGGCAACCCATTCCAGTATTCTTGCCTGGAGAATCCCATGGACTGAGGAGCCTGATGGGCTACAGTCCATAGACTCGCAAAGAACCAGACACAACTGAAGTGACTGAGCATGAAAGCAGGTGTGTTACTAGCACATTATACATACTACATATACATACACACAAATATTATATATACATACTATGTAATATTTAATATGATAAAATAGCCACAAGTTGAAATCCCTTTCAAATTCTAGTTTCGCTGTATCATGGGAAGTGTATATCCTTAAATATCATTTCTACTTTAATTTGATTGAGAGAGAGTGTGCATTAAACAATAAATATTTTCTATTTTCAATTTATATTTTCAGTGACACCAACTGCCATTGTATTAAAAAAAAAACTAAAAATCAAAGACAACAAACAAAAAATTATAAGGTTATATCTTACCATTCCAAAATGCAAGAACTCATATTTTCATATTTTAGTAGGTGTATGGTTGAGTTTACTCAAGCTAGCTTTCTGTTTACTTCTCTTATTGGTTTATAATTCTACCACACAATTCACATTTTGATACTATTGTTGGAGTCATATATGTACTTGTATGGTATTAAAGACACACTGGAGGGTTCATCACAGCAAGAAGCAACTTCAAGGCAGTTCTGTAAAGTGTGAAGCTATCTCCAAGGTAAACCAGTCATTTTCCATTTAATTTGGCATTTTCTGGAAGATTGATCCAAAATCCAAGGCCTTTACAATTAAATTCAGTTGCATTTATGTCCAGAAGATTTTCATAAGGGAATGGTTTCCTGCTGTGGAGCTGAGTTTTAAAGCTACTTGAACTAAAATACAGATCCAAGCCAACGTGCAGTCCTTTCAGCTATCCCTCCAATCAGTAACCTGATTCTCACAAGAGCTGATTAATTCACATCAGGTCCTCATACCTAGCAAACGATGGTCTGAAAAGAATCTCACTATAGTTGAAATATATAGGTGTTTATATATACAACATTTGTTAAAGCTCTAATCTCTTTCAGGGCATAGAAAATATACACATCGCAGACGAGGTAATGGGTATCTACAATATTTTCTTCTGATAAGATTTAAAAATGTATTTATTTTTGTCTGGATTTAACTTTACTTTTGCTTTAATTTTGTCATAATTCTTTTGTACCTTGGAAACACTAAATATTTTCATCAATTCAAAAATTATATGTCATGTAACACTTACTACTCTCAAATTAAACATGTCTATTAACTTCTAAACTTAAAAGATATAATGAAATGTAGATAGAGCGAGAATATGGTATTATTCTTCCCTAAATGAGGACTAATTTGTTTTTTGCTTTGTTTTTAATTAATATGCCACAAAAAGGACAAGATTCTAAGAAAACTGCTTGTTTTAAATTAGTAAAAGGAAAATGACTAGCCATACATAAAATATGATACAAAAAATGCAAAATTGAATATAATTCTTCACATAAAGTTGATAAATGATATGAACAGAACTTACACTATATGAAATATTATGACAAAAATTTAGAAAATGTGCAGTACTGGTAAAAATGTGTGAGACAATACTTTTATAAACTATGAGCATAAATATAAATTGATTTACTCTTCTAATTTTTTGCCTTTATCCTATAATTCCACTTTTTAAAAATTATACTAATCAGAAGTTGAAAAAAATTCATTTTACAATAATTAACATAAAAGAACTATTTATTGTAGAAAAATATTGAAAATAGCCTATAGAAAGTTAATGGGAATATTTTTCATTTAATCCAAAAATAGTATATAATAAGTAAAAATAATCTTTGTGAAGTATTAAAATATTTATGAATATAAAGAGTAGTGCATTATATTAACTGAAAATAAGGATGAAAAATGCATGTATGGTATATTCATTTATAGGTATAGTAAACATGTATATATATATATATATATATATATATATATATATATATATATATATACAGGAAGCAAGTTACCAAATGAACAGCAGTGTTTTCTTTTTCAGAGATAGGCCTACTGATGACACTGGTTTAAGTGAGTGGTGCCTTGCTTAGCTTTATGTAACTCTCACATATAATACCTTAGTAATCAGACGACAGGAGCAATGACTTGGGAATGGTTATTTTTATAACCATTAAACAATATTTTCCCTTAGGAAAATAATTAAAGAAAAGAGCAAGATATCCTAATTTGGGCCTTGCACATAGCATGCTTTTGATTAGAATTTCTTCAAGTGCATGGTAGCTCTGTAAGAGCAGATTTTTTTTGTTTTCTTTCTTCTGTTTATGTTCGAATACCACCCTTGATTTAACTCCTCTAAGGTGGCTAGTATAATTCTTCTATGAAGATATACTTAATATAGTTCAGCTCAGTTCAATCGCTCAGTCATGTCTGATTCTTTGCAACCCCACGGAATGCATCATGCCAGAATTCCCTGTCCATCACCAACTCCTGGAGCTTGCTCAAACTTATGTCCATCCAGTCAGTGATATCACCCAATCATCTCATCCTCTTTCATCCCCTTCTCCTCCTGCACTCAATTTTTCCCAGGATCATGGTCTTTTCCAGTGAGTCAGTTCTTCTCATCAGCCAGCCAAAATATTGGAGTTCCACCTTCAGCATCAGTCCTTCCAGTGAATATTCAGGATTGATTTCCTTTAGGATGCACTGGTTGGATCTCCTTGCAGTAAAAGGGACTCTCAAGAATCTTCTCCAACACCACAGTTCAAAAGCATCAATTCTTCAGAGGTCAGCTTTCTTTATGGTCCAACTCTCAAATCCATACATGACTACTGGAAAAATTATAGTTTGATTAGATAGACCTTTGTTGGCAAAGTAATCTTTCTGCTTTTTAATATGTTTTCTAAGTTTGTCAAAGTAGGATGTCAAGAGATACCTGGAGTAACAGGCAAATTTGACCTTGGAATACAAAATGAAGCAGGGCAAAGCTAACAGAGTTTTGCCAAGAGAACACACTGGTCATAGCAAAAACCCTCTTCCACAACACAACAGAAGACTTTAAACATGGACATCATCAGATGGACAATAGGAAACCAGATTGATTATATTCTTTCCAGCCAAAAATGGAGAAGCTCTATACAGTCAACAAAAATTAGACAGGGGCTGACTGTGGCTCAGACCATAAACTTCTTATTGCAAAATTCAGACTTAAATTGAAGAAACTAGGGAAAACCACTAGACCATGCAGGTATGACTTAAGTTAAATCCCTTACGATTACACAGTGGAAGAGACAAATAGATCCAAGGGATTAGATCTGATAGAGTGCCTGAAGAACTATGAACAGTGGTTCGTGACATTATTCAGGAGGCAGTGACCAACCATCCCCAAGAAAAAGAAATGAAAAAAGGCAAAATTGTTTTCTGAGGAGGCCTCACAAATAGCTGAAAAAAAGAAAAGAATCTAAAGGTAAAGGAGACAAGGAAAGATATATACTCATTTTAAAGCAAAATTCCAAAGAATAGCAAGGAGAGATAAGAAAGTCTTCCTCAGGGATCAATGCAAAGAAATAGAGGAAAGCAAAAGGATGGGAAATACTGGAGAAGACAATGGCATCCCACTCCAGCACTCTTGCCTGGAAAATTCCACGAACGGAGGAGCCTGGTAGACTGCAGGCCATGGGGTCATGAAGAGTCAGACACAACTAAGCGACTTCCTTTACACTTTTCACTTTTCACTTTCATGCATTGGAGAAGGAAATGGCAGCCCACTCCAGTGTTGTTGCCTGGAGAATACCAGGCATGGGGGAAACTGGTAGGCTTTCGTCTATGAGGTCGCACGGAGTCGGACACGACTGAAGCGACTTAGCAGCAGCAGCAGCAGAAATCACTTCAAGAATATTAGAGATACCAAGGGAACATCTCATGCAAATTCATTTCAGTTCAGTCCCTCAGTTGTGTCCAACTCTTTGCGACACCATGGACTGCAGCAAACCAGGTTTCCCTATCCATCACCAACTCCCGGACTTTACTCAAACTCATGTCCATTGAGTCAGTGATGCCATCCAGCCACCTCATCCTCTGTCATTCCCTTCTCCTCCTGCCCTCAATCTTTCCCAGCATGAGGGTCTTTTCAAATGAGTCAGCTCTTCAATCAGGTGGCCAAAGTATTGGAGTTTCAGCTTCAACATCAGTCCTTTCAATGAATGTTCAGGGCTGATTTCCTTCAGGATGGACTGGTTGGATCTCCTTGCAGTCCAAGGGACTTTCAACAGTCTTCTCAAACACCACAGTTCAAAAGCATCAATTCTTCTGTGCTCAGCTTTATTTATACTCCAGCCCTCACATCCATACATGACTACTAGAAAAACCATAGCTTTGACTAGACAGATCTTTGTTAGTAAGGTAATCTCTTTGCTTTTTAATATGCTGTCTAGGTTGGTCATGACAGAATGTGGTCCACTGGAGAATGGAATGGCAAACCACTTCATTATTCTTGCCTTGAGAACTCCATGAACAGTATGAAAAGGCAAAGGTAGGATACTGGAAGATGAACTCCCCAGGTTGGTAGGTGTCCAATATGCTACTGGAGGTCAGTGGAGATATAACTCCAGAAAGAATGAAGGGATAGAGCCAAAGAAAAACAACATCCTGTTGTGGATGTGACATCATAGAAGCAAGGTCCGATGCTGTAAAGAGAATATTGTATAGGAACTTGAATGTTAGGTCCATGAACTAAGGCAAATTGGAAGTGGTCGAACAGGAGATGGCAGGAGAGAACGTCAACATTCTAGGAAACAGTGAACTAAGATGGACTGGAATGGATGAATTTAACTCAGATGACCATTATATCTACTACTGTGGGCAGGAATCCCATAGAAAAAAAATGAAGTAGCCATCATGGTCAACAAAAGAGTCTGAATGCATTACTTGGATGCAATCTCAAAAACTACAGACTGGTTTCTGTTTGTTTCCAAGGCAAACCATTCAATATCATGATAATCCAAGTCTATGCCCTGAAAAGAAAAACTGAAGAAGCTCAAAATGGTTCTATGAAGACCTCAAGTCCTTTTAGAAGTAACACCCCCAAGAGATGTCCTTTTCATTATAGGGGACTGAAATGTGAAAATAGGAAGTTAAGAAACACCTGGACTGATAGGCAAATTTGGCCTTGGAGTACAGAATGAAGCAGGGCAAATGCTAATAGAGTTTTGCCAAGAGAATGCACTGGTCATAGCAAACACCTTCATCCAACAACACAAGAGAAGACTCAGCACTTGGACATCACCAGATGGTCAACACCAAAATCAGATTTATTATATTCTTTGCTGCCAAAGATGGGGAAGCTCTATACAGTCATCAAAAACAAGATCAGGAGCTGAGTGTGGCTCAGATCATGAACTCCTTATTGCCAAATTCAGACTTAAATTGAAGAAAGTGGGGGAAAATGCTAAACCATTCAGGTATGACCTAAATAAAATCCCTTATGATTATACAGTGGCAGTGAGAAATAGATTTAAGGGACTAGATCTGATAGACAGAGTACCTGATGAACTATGGATGGAGGTTCATGACATTGTATAGGAGACAGGGATCAAGATCATCCTCAAGGAAAAGAAATGTAAAAAAGCAAAATGGCTGTCTGAGGAGGCCTTACAAATAGCTGCGATAAGAAGAGTAGTGGAAAGCAAAGGAAAAAAGGGAAGGTATACACATTTGAATGCAGAGTTCCAAAGAATAACAAGGAGAGATGAGAAAAAGCTTTCTTCCATGATCAATGCAAAGAAATAGAGGAAAACAATAGCATGGGAAAGACTAGAGATCTCTTCAAGAAAATTAGAGATACCAAGGGGACATTTCATGCAAAGATGAGATCAATAAAGGACAGAAATGGTAGGGATGTAACAGAAGCAGAAAATATTAAGAAGAGGTGGCAAGAATAAACAGAAACACTGCACAAAAAATATCTTCATGATCCGGATAATCATGATGGTGTGATCACTCACCTAGAGCCAGATATCCTGGAATGTGAAGTCAAGAGGGCCTTAAGAAGTCTCAGTACTAACAAAGTTAGTGGAGGTGATGGAACTCCAGTTGAGCTATTTCAAATCCTGAAAGATGATGCTGTGAAAGTGCTGCACTCAATGTGTCAACAAATTGGGAAAACTCAGCAGTGGCTCAGATGCATTTTAAGCCATTTATATCTTCATTCTGAAACATATTAAAGTGCATAAAATGTGAAGATTTACCTTAAGAAATATAAACCCCAACGTAATAAATTGTTGGAGTGCAGTGAGACCTTCAGTTCAGTTCCGTTAAGTTCATTTCAGTCAGTCAGTCAGTCGCGTCCAACTCTTTGCGACCCCATGAATAGAAGCATGCCAGGCCTCCCTGTCCATCACTAACTCCCGAAGTTCACTCAGACTCACGTCCATCGAGTCAGTGATGCCGTCCAGCCATCTCATTCTCCACCATCCCCTTCTCTTCCTGCCCCCAATCCCTCCCAGCATCACAGTCTTTTCCAATGAGTCAACTCTTCGCATGAGGTGACCAAAGTATTGGAGTTTCAGCTTCAGCATCATTCCCTCCAAAGAAATCCCAGGGCTGATCTCCTTTAGAATGGACTGGTTGGATCTCCTTGCAGTCGAAGGGATTCTCAAGAGTCTTCTTCAACACCACAGCTCTAAAGCACCAATTCTTCAGCACTCAGCTTTCTTCACAGTCCAACTCTCACATCCATACATGACCACTGGAAAAACCATAGCCTTGACTAGATGGACCTTGTTGGCAAAATAATGTCTCTGCTTTTCAATATGCTATCTAGGTTGGTCATAACTTTTCTTCCAAGGAGTAAGCATCTTTTAATTTCATGGCTGCAATCACCATCTGCAGTGATTTTGGAGTCCCCCAAAAATAAAGTCTGACACTGTTTCCACTGTTCCCCATCTAGTGAGACCTTATTCGTGTGTAAATCCAACACTGATGGGAAAAAGAATAGTACTTACATAAACAAATCCTAGGGCACCCATGCCAGTATAATTTGCCACTAAATATTATATAACAAGTACATATGCTTTACTGGCAGATAACTTTGAAATGCTCCTTTCTTTTTTACTTTTTCAAGCAAATATGTATCCTACTTCACCCTATAACTTTAGTTCAGTTCAGTTCAGTTCATTTCAGTCTCTCAGTCCTGTCCGACTCTTTGTGACCCAATGAATCGCAGCACGCCAGGCCTCCCTGTCCATCACCAACTCCCTAAGTTCACTCAGACTCACTTCCATCGAGTCAGTGATGCCATCCAGCCATCTCATCCTCTGTCGTCCCCTTCTCCTCGTGCCGCCAATCCGTCCCAGCATCAGAGTCTTTTCCAATGAGTCAACTCTTCGCATGAGGTGACCAAAGTACAATTGTTTGTAAATTCTCTGAAACTATAAGTAGCTCTACTTTTAAAAATCAAATATTGCTCTAATAGATGATAAGGTAAGCCACATATATACCTTTAAAATGTTAAATATTCACATAAAAAGGAAAATATAATTAAAATATAATTTCAACAATTAAAACTTTATTAAAGAGGTACTTAACCTCATTTTTTGTTGTTGTTGTTCTCAGTTTTCAAATCTGGTATGTATATCTGGTATGTACACCTGGTATGTACACATTTCTATTAAATCCCGTGTTTTCAACAGTTTTGGTAAAATGTAGTCCCAGCAAACTGGAGAAGGCAATGGCACCCCACTCCAGTACTCTTGCCTGGAACATCCCATGGATGGAGAAGCCTGGTAGGCTGCAGTCCATGGGGTCTCGAAGAGTCGGATACGACTTACCAACTTCACTTTCACTTTTCACCTTCATGCATTGGAGAAGGAAATGGCAACCCACTCCAGTGTTCTTGCCTGGAGAATCCCAGGGACGTGGGAGCCTGTTGGGCTTCCATCTGTGGGGTCGCACAGAGTCGGACACGACTGAAGTGACTTAGCAGCAGCAGTCCTAGCAAACAATAAAATATGTTTAGCCAAAAATTTTTTTATTCTGCTTTAGTTTTTAATTGTTTTACTTAAAATTTAATTTAAATATTTTAAATTAAAAATTCAACACCTTAGGCACATATCAAATGTTCAGTAGCCACATGCAGCAATCATATTTGACAGTGTTTCTATAAAGCTAGGGTAATGTTAAACTCACAAAGCCAAAAAATAAAAGGACAGCCTTCAACTTTATATTTCTTTAAGGGATTGCTTGAAATATCCATTGAACCTCTATTTTAAACAGGATTGCTTATTATAAAACAGAACAGAAACACTTGGTTACAAATGTGATATTTATATCACATATATTCACATATTTCCTCATACGTTTAAGTGACAAGTGTTTTGATAGTCAAATAATTTTTCTTTGACTTTTATGACAATGTTTAGATAAACTCTTGAAGCAAAAGATCTCTGTTTTAACCAGGAAGTATGAAATCAAGTAAACAACTGCCCTACTAAAGGAAATTCATGTTAGTTCCTTCTAACTGTAATTGAAACTACAGCTGAAATATGACAAAATGAAGCATAAAAAGTTGATTACATAACCATCCCTAAATTATATAATTTTTCCAATGACTTCTAATGAGAATCCAGAACAGCAGGAATATACCTGATTCAATAGTAATATTACCTAGTGGGTTACAGATACATTACTGGAAATATTACCTAAACTTGCTCTAATGCTAAAATTTCAGTTTTATCAGAATTGTATTAAATGTCCAGTGTGTAAAAGGGAACATTGCAATTCTGACATTGTTTATTACAGGCAAGATGACACAGTGTTCACTGACATGCTTTGAGGTGCAAGTTTAAACTGAACTTGAAAGCCAAGGCAAATATCCAGCATGAAAGTCTACTTTGCTATCAAAATTGGCTCCCTATAGCACTTATTTACTAGATTATTCCATTCTCAGTTTATCTTTTCCATGAGAAGAAATTCTGTTATTGTTACTTTCTTCAACAATAATGCAGTCTTAAAACAGTTCAGGAAGCAACAGTTAGAACTAGATATGGAACAACAGACTGTTTCCAAATAGGAAAAGGAGCATGTCAAGGCTGTATATTGTCACCCTGTTTATTTAACTTATATGCAGAGTACATCATGAGAAACGCTGGACTGGAAGAAACACAAGCTGGAATCAAGATTGCCAGGAGAAATATCAATAACCTCAGATATGCAGATGACACCACCCTTATGGAAGAAAGTGAAGAGGAACTAAAAAGTCTCTTGATGAAAGTGAAAGAGGAGAGTGAAAAAGTTGGCTTAAAGCTCAACATTTAAAAAACGAAGATCATGGCATCCAGTCCCATCACTTCATGGGAAATAGATGGGGAAACAGTGGAAACAGTGTCAGACTTCATTTTGGGGGGCTCCAAAATCACTGCAGATAGTGATTGCAGCCATGAAATTAACAAACAAACAAACAAAAACAAAAGATGCTTACTCCTTGGAAGGAAAGTTATGACCAACCTAGATAGCATATTTAAAAGCAGAGACATTACTTTGCCAGCAAAGGTCCATCTAGTCAAGGCTATGGTTTTTCCAGTAGTCATGTATGGATGTGAGAGTTGGACTGTGAAGAAAGCTGAGTGCCCAAGAATTAGTGCTTTTGAATTGTAGTTTTGGAGAAGACTCTTGAGAATCCCTTGGACTGCAAGGAGATCCAACCAATCCATCCTAAAGGAGACCAGTCCTGTGTGTTCTTTGGAATAACTGATGCTAAAGCTGAAACTCCAATACTTTCGCCACCACATGTGAAGAGCTGACTCATTGGAAAAGACTCTGATGTTGGAGGGATCGGGGGCAGGAGGAGAAGGGGACGACAGAGGATGAGATGGCTGGGTGTCATCACCAACTGGATGGACACGGGTTTGGGTGAACTCCAGGAGCTGGTGATCGACAGGGAGGCCTGGCATGCTGCGATTCATGGGGTCACAAAGAGTTTTATAATGTGGCCTTATTGGGAAATAAAGTCATTGTAGACATGCTTAGCTAAGCTGAGGTCACAGAGAAGTTGGATTGGCACTGAATCCAATTGACCATTGTCCTTGTAAGAATAGAAGAGATGCAGAGATAGAGATAAGAAGGAAAAAAAAATCGTATCTAACAGGAAAAATGTTTAAACTAATTTTCCTATTCTTTCTTTCATCAAATTATATAAGGTGAGGATGGCTAAAAGCCTCCTAAAACTTCAATTGTATGTGGTTGCTTCATTAAATGACAACCAAATTTAAAGTCTTAAAAAAATTATATCAACTCTTTATCAAGAAGGTGAATGCCAGACTATCAGACAGATAGCTATCTGAGGAAAAAATTCATAATTTTTTCTTGGAAAACCTGTTCTCTTGGATTGTCTATGTTGGAAGTCTTTTAATTCACTTTAGAACATAGTGTGGAAAAAAGTGTATGATATTTGTTACAGTTAATATATAATGTGTTTTGAATTAATATGTTTATATTGTGTGAACCTTTGTCCTTTGGATATCCAAAATTAACAGCCTCATATACCAACATTGTCAGAGAAAGAAACTGGAATTTAGCCAGCCATGATATGACTGGCATGATTTGTCCAGAATTATTTCTGTCAAAAAAGCTTGCTGCAAAACAGTATCTCTGAGTATTTTTGACAAAATTTATAAAACTAGTAACCAAAGACTTAAAAAAAAAAAAGTATGAGACATCTTTTCTTCATTTACCTAATTAAGTCTGATCAAGTACTTTCTGTCATTTCCTTAAGACTCTTGTGCTAACAATGAGTGTATTGAGCCTCCTCTAGTGATTTAACTACCCTAACAGAGAGAAATCAAAATCACAAGCTCTAAAACACAGCATTCTAAGAAGTCAAGTTCAACATGCTGTAAGATAAAATATAGGCTTCTTTCATGGGGCTTTTTATGAGCTTGTGTTTTGAAGAATTCAATTAGCTAATTTTCTCTGATGAGCACAACTGCTCTATTGCATCTTCTATCCAAAATTCTATGGATTTATGATCGTCCTAGTAAGGGAATTGAATATACTCTCCACGTTGTCAAGTCTTTTATAAGCCTTTAAAATGTATAGATTTTTTTGTCCTTATAATGCAATTCTTTAGTGATTTCCAAAAAGATTCTTCAAAATGGACAAAGTTTCTTTCATTTTGAGTGTTTCATGCAGAAGGATGTAATTCAGTTGACAAATATGTACTTCTGAAGATAATTTAATTATAATTTATTATAATTATAATTTTAATTATAATCATAATTTTCTAGCAGTGTGTGTTATGCCATTCCCCCTCTCCTCTGTGCAACAACCATGAGAACTAATCAGAGCTGCAGAAATTTCCATTGGTGTAGCAGTATTCATTTGAAGCTATCTCAAAAATTTGTTCACTTTTATAAATTCCAAGGAACAATTATTTATAATAAAGATATGAAAAATTTTATAAACTTAAAGTAAACCATGAAAGTGAATCTATGAAGATGTTCATTTGAATTCCTGGATATACTATTCTGTAGGTAATAAAATATTTGCAATTAGTAGAGTACCTATTATGTATCTCTTTCATAAGAAAAGCAAATAAAGCTTTTAACTTGTAGCCTGGGAAGAAAATAAATTATAAAACTGTTAATGGTCTTAAAAAATAAGTGAGTAAACAACATATGTAATTATTCTGTAGGGAAATTCTGCTTAATTAAGACACAATGTCATTCTATTAGCATACACACCTGCTGTGTATAGGGTTCATTTCTTCCTAAAATAGCTTAATTCCTGAACAAGGTTCTCTTTCCACTTCATTTCCCTGGGAATTGTCCATCTAAAGGTCCAAGTATTTTTCTATATTTGTTGTCTCTGTGTATGTATGTGTATAAATCAGATATTTCATCAATTTATATTGATAACTGACCCTCTGGACTTAATACTCCTGTATTTTATTAAAATATTCAGCATCCATTCATGACAGACTGCATATAACAGTATCTTTTTTTTTCTGAAGCATCTATAAACAAACATACTGTCTCTACTAAAACAAGATAATTATTATTTACAAAAGCTTCTATCTGGCATACTCTTGTTTCAGGCTTTTATTCAAAGCTACTTTATTTTTTATTTATTTATTTTTTTTTTACATTTTCTTTTTTTTTTTTAATTTTAGTTTTTTATTTTTTAAATTTTAAAATCTTTAATTCTTACATGCATTCCCAAACATGAACCCCCCTCCCACCTCCCTCCCCATACTTTAAAGGCTGCTTCATTTAGTAAAATTTTTATGTGTTAAAATTAGACTTACTTTCAGTAAACGCATTGAGTTCTCTGCCCTACCTATCATTTATTCCAAAAACAAAACAAACATATATTGTAAGAATTGATAAATTTTGAATGAATATTGGAGAATGCTGCTAAGTCACTGCAGTCGTGTCCGACTCTGTGTGACCCCATAGAGGACAACCCACCAGGCTCCCCCGTCCCTGGGATTCTCCAGGCAAGAATACTGGAGTGGGTTGCCATTTCCTTCTCCAAAGCAGGAAAGTGAAGACTGAAAGTGAAGTCGCTCAGTAGTGCCCGACCCTCAGCGACCCCATGGACTGCAGCCTTCCAGGCTCCTCCATCCATGGGATGTTCCAGGCAAGAGTACTGGAGTGGGTTGCCATTGCCTTCTCCAATATTGGAGAAGATAGATAGATAGCAATAGATAATAGCAATATATTAGTCCCCTATAATGAAAAGGACATCTTTTTTGGGTGTTAGTTCTAAAAGGTCTTCTACGTCTTCATAAAACCATTTAACTTCAGTTTCTTCAGCGTTACTGGTTGGGGCATAGACTTGGATAACAGTGATATTAAATGGTTTGCCTTGGAGAAAAACAGATATCATTACGTCGTTTTTGAGATTGCATCCAAGCACTGCATTTCGGACTCTTTTCTTGACCACGATGGCTACTCCATTTCCTCTGAGGGATTCCTGCCCACAGTAGTAGATATAATGGTCATCTGAGTTAAATTCACCCATTCCAGTCCACTTTAGCTCGCTGATTCCTAGAATGTCGCCGTTCACCCTTGCTATTTCTTGTTTGGCCACTTCCAATTTGCCTTGATTCATGGACCTGACATTCCAGGTTCCTATGCAATATTGCTCTTTACAGCATCGAATCTTACTTCCATCGCCAGTCACATCCACAACTGGGTATTGTTTTTGCTTTGGCTCCGTCCCTTCATTCTCTCTGGAGTTATTTCTCCACTGATCTCCAGTAGCATATTGGGCACCTAATGACCTGGTGAGTTCCTCTATCAGTATCCTATCATTTTGCCTTTTCTTATTGTTCATGGGGTTCTCAAGACAAGAATAATGAAGTGGTTTGCCATTCCCTTCTCCAGTGGACCACATTCTGTCAGACCTCTCCACCATGACCTGCCCATCTTGGGTTGCCCCACAGGCATGGCTTGGTTTCAGTTATTCAAGTCTATGCCCCAACCAGTAATGCTGAAGAAACTGAAGTTGAACAGTTTTATGAAGCCCTACAAGACCTTTTAGAACTAACACCCAAAAAAGATGTCCTTTTCATTATAGGGGACTGGAATGCAAAAGTAGGAAGTCAGGAAACACTTGGAGTAACAGGCAAATTTGGCCTTGGAATGTGGAATGAAGCAGGGCAAAGACTAATAGAGTTTTGCCAAGAAAATGCAATGGTCATAGCAAACACCCTCTTCCAACAACACAAGAGAAGACTCTACACATGGCTGTCACCAGATGGTCAACACCGAAATCAGATTGATTATATTCTTTGCAGCCAAAGATGGAGAAGCTCTATACAGTCAACAAAAAGAAGACCAGGAGCTGACTGTGGCTCAGATCATGAACTCCTTATTGCCAAATTCAGACTCAAACTGAAGAAAGTAGGGAAAACCGCTAGACCATTCAGGTATGATCTAAATCAAATCCCTTATGATTATACAGTGGAAGTGAGAAATAGATTTAAGGGCCTAGATCTGATAGATAGAGTGCCTGATGAACTATGGAATCAGGTTCATGACATTGTACAGGAGACAAGGATCAAGACCATCCCCATGGAAAAGAAATGCAAAATAGCAAAATGGCTGTCTGGGGAGGACTTACAAATAGCTGTGAAAAGAAGAGAGGCGAAAAGCAAAGGAGAAAAGGAAAGATATAAGCATCTGAATGCAGAGTTCCAAAGAATAGCAAGAAAAGATAAGAAAGCCTTCTTCAGCTATCAATGCAAAGAAAGAGGAAAAGAACAGAATGAGAAAGACTAGAGCTCTCTTCAAGAAAAGTAGAGATACCAAGGGAACATTTCATGCAAAGATGGGCTCAATAAAGGACAGAAATGGTATGGACCTAACAGAAACAGAAAATATTAAGAAGAGGTGGCAAGAATACATAAAAGAACTGTAAAAAAAAGATCTTTATGACCCAGATAATCACGATGGTGTGTTCACTCATCTAGAGCCAGACATCCTGGAATGTGAAGTCAAGTGGGCCTTCGAAAGCATCATTACGAACAAAGCTAGTGGAGGTGATGGAATTCCAGTTGAGCTGTTTCAAATCCTGAAAGATGATGCTGTGAAAGTGCTGCACTCAATATGCCAGCACATTTGGAAAACTCAGCAGTGGCCACAGGACTGTAAAAGGTCAGTTTTCATTCCAATTCCAAAGAAAGGCCATAATGCTCAAACTACTCCACGATTGCACTCATCTCACATGCCAGTAAAGTAATGCTCAAAATTCTCCAAGCCAGGCTTCAGCAATACGTCACCCGTGAACTCCCTGATATTCAAGCTGGTTTTAGAAAAGGCAGAGGAGCCAGAGATCAAATTGCCAACATCATCTGGATCACTGAAAAAGCAAGAGAGTTCCAGAAAAACATCTATTTCTGCTTTATTGACTATGCCTAAGCCTTTGACTGTGTGGATCACAATAAGCTGTGGAAAATTCTGAAAGAGATGGGAATAACAGACCACCTAGCCTGCCTCTTGAGAAATCTGTATGCAGGTCAGGAAGCAACAGTTAGAAGTGGACATGGAACAAAAGACTGGTTCCAAATAGGAAAAGGAGTACATCAAGGCTGTATTTTGTCACATTGCTTGTTTAACTTATTATCAGAGTACATCATGAGAAACGCTGGACTGGAAGAAACACAAGCTGGAATCAAGATTGCCAGGAGAAATATCAATAACCTCAGATATGCAGATGATACCACCCTTACAGCAGAAAGTGAAGAGGAGCTAAAAAGCCTCTTGATGAACGTGAAAGAGGAGAGCGAAAAGTTGGCTTAAAGCTCAACATTCAGAAAATGAAGATCATGGCATCCGGTCCCATCACTTCATGGAAAATAGATGAGGAAACAGTAGAAGCAGTGTCAGACTTTATTTTTTGGGGCTCCAAAATCACTGCAGATGGTGACTGCAGCCATGAAATTAAAAGACACTTACTCCTTGGAAAAAAAGGTTATGATCAACCTAGATAGTATATTCAAAAGCAGAGACATTACTTTGCCGACTAAGGTCCGTCTAGTCAAGGCTATGGTTTTTCCTGTGGTCATGTATGGATGTGAGAGTTGGACTGTGAAGAAGGCTGAGCGCCGAAGAATTGATGCTTTTTAACTGTGGTGTTGGAGAAGACACTTGAGAGTCCCTTGGACTGCAAGGAGATCCAACCAGTCCATTCTGAAGGAGATCAACCTGGGATTTCTTTGGAAGGACTGATGCTAAAGCTGAAACTCCAGTACTTTGGCCACCTCATCTGAAGAGTTGACTCATCAGAAAAGACTCTGATGCTGGGAGGGATTGGAAAAGGGGACGACTGAGGATGAGATGGCTGGATGGCATCACGAACTCGATGGACGTGAGTCTGAGTGAACTCCGGGAGATGGTGATGGACAGTAGGCCTGGCTTGCTGCGATTCATGGGGTCACAAAGAGTCAGACATGACTGAGCGACTGAACTGAACTGAACTGAATATATTAGTGCTCAATTTCTATATTTCCATAATTTATGGTTAGATAAAGGATTATCTGTATTCTTAAGAAATATGTTCAGAAGTATTTAAGAGGCATATAATCTCCTATTTGGGGCTTCCCTGGTGGCACAGTGGTAGAATCCTCCTGACAGTGCCGGAGACATGTGTTCAAGCCCTGGGTCAGGAAGATGCCTTGGAGAATGAAATGGCAACCCACTCCAGTATTCTTGCCTGGGCCATCCCAAGGATGGAGGAGCCTGGTGAGCTACAGTCCATGGGGTTACAAAAATGTTGGACACTACTCAGTGACTAAACACCAATAACAACAAAAATCTCCAATTTACTCTCAAATTACGAAGAAAAAATTATATATAGGTAAGTGGAGAAGGCATTGGCAACCCACTCCAGTACTCTAATCCCATGGCCGGAGGAGCCTGATAGACTGCAGTCCATGGGGTCGCTAAAGTGTTGGACACAACTGAGCAACTTCCCTTTCACTTTTCACTTTCATGCATTGGAGAAGGAAATGGCAACCCACTCAAGTATTCTTGCCTGGAGAATCCCAGGGACAGGGGAGCCTGGTGCACTGCTGTCTGTGGGGTCGCACAGAATCAGACACAACTGAAGCGACTTAGCAGGGTAAATGTATTTTATATTTTATATGCTTACATATGTGGGAATATATATTGGTGAGATTGTGTAAATATATATATGTATGTATAATATATACATAGACATCAATTGAATTAATCAGGCAACTTTCTGTAACTTGAAGTTTTGCTAATATAATAATTCACAGAAACTATTAAAAGACATAACATGAAAGAAATCAAACATGGAAAAGTGGGGCGTGCAAGGGGAAAAGAACTGAACAACTGTAATATCCTCAAGACTATGAAACAATTTCTTAAAGAGAAACTCCTACAATTATGCGACTGTTGAACAGTTGTATAACAAGAGAATTTTGATCACAGGGATAGCAAATTCAATTTTACATTATTCCATTGCTGTAGTATTAATCCCCTTTGTCATTTTGTCTTCCCTAATTCAGCAAAGTTGGCTGTACTTTAATAACATTACTGTAAGAGGTTTTGAGACATTTTGTTTTTCCTTTCTTTCTTTTTAATATCATGAAACGAGACTTACCTTTATAGGTTAAATAAGGTCAGAAAGAAGAAGACCCATTAAATGATATGGAAATTAAATTGAATTTCAGCAGCATTTTCTATTTGGTACAAAAAGTAAGCCCTCAAGAATTTTCAGACATTATAAAAATGTTATTTGACTTGCCATAGAAGCTGTGAAGAGGAAACTATTTGTAATTTTATTTAATTGTCAAAGACCAAGAGAGTCTCTGCTGTTATACAATATTGTAAAGTAATTAACCTCCAATTAAAATAAATAAATTTATATTTTTTAAAAAGAAAAGATATAGTCAATACAAAAGAATACTCTAAAAAGGAGACTAGGGGATATAGCCCAAAAGGAAAGAAAACCAGAGAAAATGTAGCCAACAAAAGTGAAGGGAATAAGTAAATAGTTTTTTTTTTTTTTTTCACGTGAACAACAAAGGGAGTCATGATAAAGACCAAAAAAATCCACTGTATTTACCCACTTAGCAACTTTTAAAAGTTATTTCAGTATCTAATATGATAAGAGTGGTGGTTTCTGGGGGTTGGTAAATGAATTTGAACTGAACTTGTGAATCTGAGATATATGGAGCAATCTTTTTATAAACTATTATTGTAAAGATTCATTTTATCACCATCACACCTAACAATTCAACAGAACCCTCTGGTTAGCTTTACCTGGCTGTTTCTCAGGTAGTATACCTCCTCTTCCTCCCACAGACAACACTTTTCAGAGCTCCTAGATGACTTTATTTATCCCTGTGTATTTCTAACATCCACATTGTGAAAGTCTCTACCTCTGCAGTTCTGCCCAATATATCTTCCTTTTCTCTTTCCTACATGAGACCTTCAATTTTTCCTTTAACAATGTTGATTAAAAACAACAACAACAACTTGTTTAACCTTTCTGCACACTCCTGGGATATAATAGTAGCTCCATAAGTAATTACTAAATGAATAGATTGTTACTATATATTAAATGTTTATTGATAATACATTTACCAAGCTTGAATTCCTAGAAAGGAGAATTGTGATTGTGAAAATTTGGAGAAGAGATACCTGCTGCTTTGTAACAGCAAAAAAGACCAGAGCAGGGAGGCCCTTGAATTGCCTGACAATTCAAACACCAATTGCCAAACAACTTCAAATACCAAACATCCTGTGAGAAGCAGGAAACTAGGGACACAAAATTCCTCTTTTCAGCCCTGGTTAGGCTCACTGGACAAAACCCAGAAAAACACTCTGCAAAAATCATCAGGTGTAAAGTGCGTCACACATTATCTACTAAACTTGAATGCTTGGCAGAAATTGACTACCAGGAACCACACAACACAAATACTAGCTTATATAAATTTCTGCTTATTACATTGTTGAACAACTTGAAAAATTTTGCAAGTCCATTCGTGTAGATTTTGAGCTTTTTTTATTGGATGGTGATAGAATGAGTGTGTTATTTCTCTTGGAAAAATAAAGACATCTCAAATGCTTAGCCAAGACTGTCACTATACACAGCACTGTGTATTTATATGGGTTGTCTTTAGCTTAAAATAAATAAAAGAGAAGAAAAACACATTTATAACCAGCTCCTTTACTCTCGTAACACATTTTTTAACTCAAATTTGGAAATATGTAAATAATTTATAACTTGAATGTGCTACAATTTTGGTTAATAACACCACACTGAGGTTACTGCTCTTTTGAAATCTAAATATTGCAAATTGTTGTTTCCTAGGCCATCTCTTCTTTCACTTTCCTCAAATACACAAATTGTCACCCTTTTTAAGGGCCCAGATCTGGAGGTGTGTATATTTATTTTAAATTTATGAAAATAATATAAGAATTCTAGAATTTCTCTCAGTTTTATTTGTCAAATTGATATATCATGAGTGTTATTTCTGGCCCTTCCTTTTTACATTAGCAAATATTAGGACTGTTCCTGTTCCAGAAAATTTACCACTGTGTTTCATTTAATTTTCACAATGCTCTGAGAGAGTCTCTATGATTAATTTTTCTTTGCCATTGAGGAAATTGAGTTTCAAGAGCTTCACTAACTATTCTAAGGTTACACAGCAGAAAGGTGACTGAATAGAAATGTAGCCCAGGCCAGGAAATCTGACAGAAGGGCTGATATTTAAACTACTCTGTCTCTCCTTATTTCTTATCAGGAGATAATGACACTAAATATATGATTACCCTTTGCTGACTGGACCAAATATAATAGAATAATGTTAGATTACAATAACTTAACCTGCACCCTAGTAGAAAATAGATAGCAATTATACTGATGAGGCAGAGAAACAGTTTCCACACAATGTAGTCTAACCATTCTTAAAGTGCTAAACCCAGACCAAGAGCAACAGCATCATATGTGTTATGCATATGCATTAGAAATGAATATTCTTGAGCCTTACCCTAGAATAGTGAATTAGAAGTTCTGGAGAAACCACTATCTGTGTTTTAACAAACCCTCAAATGAAATCCATAATTATTAAAATATCAGAACCAGTGCTATAGGCAAAGGATCAGCAAATTACTGCACATGAGGGAAACTTAACTCCCACTTAATTGTTTATATGGCTTTAATATTTTATTGTGGTAAAATATATACAGAATACAGTGTCATTTTAAGCATTTCAAATATACAATTCAGTGATATAATTACATTAAAAATATCACAACCATCTATTTCAGAAATCTTTCTATCCCTCTCAACAAAAATTCAATATTCATTAAGCAATGACATATCTTTACTACTCCCATGCACCTTTGATAATGTCTAATATGTTTTCTGTATCTATGAATTGCCTATTTGAGATATTTCATGTATGTGGAATCATACACTTTTCTTTTTGTGTATCACTAGCATAAGGTTTTCAAGAGCTATTGGAACTCCATTCCTTTATATGGTTGAATAATATTTCTTTTATATTCCACATTTTGTTCATCCTTGCATTAAGACCACTGGATTGTTTCTGACTTTTAGCTCTCATGAATAATGCTACAACAAAAGCTGATAGCCAGATATCTGTCTGAGTCACTATTCTCCCTTCTTTTGGTTATATACCAAAGAATAGAATTGCTGGATCATATGGTGATTCTATGTTTAGCTTTTTGTGGGACTGCCAAACTGGAAGATAGATGGGGAAACAGTGGAAACAGTGTCTGACTTTATTTTTCTGGGCTCCAAAATCACTGTAGATGGTGATTGCAGCAGTGAAATTAAAAGTTATGACCAACCTAGACAGCATATTAAAAAGCAGAGACATTACTTTGCCAGCAAAGGTCTGTCTAGTCAAGGCTATGGTTTTTCCAGTGGTCATGTATGGATGTGAGAGTTGGACTATAAAGAAAGCTGAGTACAGAAGAATTGATGCATTTGAACTGTGGTGTTGGAGAAGACTCTTGGGAGTCCCTTGGACTGCAAGGGGATCCAACCAGTCCATTCTAAAGGAGATCAGTCCTGGGTGTTCATTGGAAGGACTGATGTTGAGGCTGAAATTCCAATACTTTGGCCACCTGATGTGAAGAGATGACTCATTGGAAAACACATGATGCTGGGAAACATTGAGGGCAGAAGGAGAAGGGAAAGACAGAGGATGAGATGGTTTTATGGCATCATCGACTTGATGCACATGGGTTTGGGTGGACTCCGGGAGTTGGTGATAGACAGGGAGGCCTGGCGTGCTGTGTTTCATGGGGTCGCAGAGTCGGCCACGACTGAGCAACTGAACTGAACTGAACTGAACAAACTGCCAGAGTTGCTGTACCATTAATCATTCCCATCACTAATGTAAGAGTGTATTTATTGAATTATTGATGATATTAGATGTTTAAGCATATTTTTAATATAACTTTATTTATTTTAATTGGAGGCTAATTGCTTTAGAATATTGTATTGATTTTGCTATGAATCATCATGAATCCTCCACAGGTATACACGTGTTCCCCATCCCGAACCCCTCTCCTTCCTCCCTCCCCATACCATTCCTCTGGGTTGTCTCAGTGCACCAGCCCCAAGCATATTTTAATGTACTGATCGAGTATTTGTACATCTTTGAAGTAATGTCTATATGAATCATTTGACTACCTTTAAATTGTGCCATTTGCCTTTTTACTGTTGAGTTGTAAGAGTTCTTTATATATTTTAGATATTAAATACCTATTAGATATATGAATTGCAATTATTGTCTCACAATCTGCATGCTGTCTTTCGTTATCTTGATAATGTCCTTTGATGCACAAAGCTTTAAATTTGGATGAAGTCCCATTTATCTATTTTTTATTTAGTTTCTCAATCTTTTGGTGTCATATCTAAGAACACATTCCCACCATAAGTTCATAAAGATCTACTCCTATGTTTTCTTTTAAGAGTTTCGGAGTTTTACTCCTTAAGTATTTGGGTCATTGATCCATTGTGAGTCTTTTTTGTGTGAAGTAGAGGCCCACATTCATTCATTTATGTATAGAAATTCAGTAGTCCCAGAACAATGTGTTGAAAAATATTCTTTCCTCTGCATTACCCTTGCCTGGAGAATTCCATGGACAGAGGTGGTTGGCAGGCTACAGTCCATGGGATCACAGAGTCTGACAAACTGAGCAATTTTCACTTTCATGACTCTCCCCATTGAATGATTTGGCAGCCATCTTGGAAACTGGGTTCATTCACTAGGTTCATTCACTGGGTTCATTCACCATAAATAAGTAGCTTTATTTCCTGATTTAATTATTCTACTAAATCTCTATATGCTTATGCCAGCACCATGCTGTTTTATTACTATCACTTCTTACTAACATTTTTTTTTAATAGTGAGGTGTGTGTCTTTTAACTTCCTTCTTTTTCAAGAGTATTTTTTCTATTTGGAGACTTTTTTTTTTTTTTTTTGCAATTCCATATGAATTTGAGGATTGACATATCAATCCTGTAAATGGCTGTTGTAATTTTGATAGAAATTGCATTGGATCTTTATGTAACTTTGAGTAGTGCCATCTTAACAATGTTAAGACTTCTAATTCATAAACATAGGATGTCTTTTTCATTTAAGATTATTTCTTTCAGCAATGCTTCACTGTTTCCACCATACAAGTTTTCATCTCCTTCATTAAATTCATTTCTAGGTGTTTTAGTCTTTTTTTCCTTTTATTGGGCATAATTGCTTTAAAATGCTGTGTTAGTTTCAATTGTACAATAACGTGAATCAGCTATACATGTACATATATCCTCTCCACCTATTGCAAATGAAATTAATTTTATTTTTAAATTTTTATTTGCTGGTGTATAGAAATGCGACTAATTTTTGTGCTGACCTTGTTATGTGCAATTTTGTTGAATTTGTTTAATTGCTTTAGCACCTTCAGATGGATTTTATTAGTTTTTTTTTTTTTTACAGGATTCCATCATCTGCAAAGAGATATAGATTTACTTCTCCTTTTCCAGTCTGGATGCCTCAAGCTTGTTTTCCTTGTGAGTTGTTCATCAACAATTAGTTCAGTGTTTACTGGCAGTGATGAAAACAGACATCCTTGACTTTCCCTGGTGTTAGGGAAGAGCTTTCAGCATTTCACAATTGAATACAATGTTAACTGTAGATATTTTATAGTTTTCTTATGTCTCATCGAAAAAGTCACCTTCTATATCTAGTTCTCTGAGTGTTTTTTATCAGAAAAGTGTGTTGTATTTCGCTAAATATCTTTTCTGTGTTGATAAAGTTGCTTATTCTTTTTCTTCTATTTACATGCTATATACCATTGATTGGTTTTCTTATGTTAAATTACCTCTACCTGCCTGTTGGTCATGGTGCAAAATTCTTTTAAAAGATTTGGTTCGCTGAATATTTTTGCATCTATGTTTATGAAGCTTGTTTGTCCATAAGCTTCTTTTCTTGTGATGTCTTTATGTACATTTATAATAAGTGTAATCCTGGAACAGACTGTTCCAAATAGGGAAAGGAGTATGTCAAGGCTGTATATTGTCACCCTGCTTATTTAACTTCTATGCAGAGTCCATCATGAAAAACGCTGGGCTGAATGAAGCACAAGGTAGAATCAAGATTGCCGGGGGAAACATCAAGAACCTCAGAAATGAAGATGACATCACCCTTATGGCTGAAAGTGAAAAAGAACTAAAGAGCCACTTGATGAAAGTGAAAGAGAGAAGTGCTAAAGTTGGCTTAAAACTCAACATTTAGAAAGCGAAGATCATGGTATCTGATCCCATCACTTCATGCGAAATAGATGAGGGAACAGTGGAAACAGTGGCTGACTGTATTTTTGGGGGCTCCAAAATCACTGCAGATAGTGACTGCAGCCATGAAATTAAAGGATGCTTGCTCCTTGGAAGAAAAGTTATGACCAACATAGACAGCATATTAAAAAGCAGAGACATTACTTTGCCAACAAAGGTCCATCTAGTCAAAAGTATGGTTTTTCCAATAGTCAGGTATGGATGTGAGAGTTGGACTATACAGAAAGCTGAGCACTGAAGAATTGATACTTTTGAACTGTGGTGTTAGAGCAGACTGTTGAGAGTCCCTTGGACTTCAAGTAGATCAATCCAGTCAATCTTAAAGGATATCAGTCCTGAATATTCATTGGAAGGACTGATGTTGATGCTGAAGCACCAGTACTTGGGCAAGAACTGACTCACTGGAAAACACCCTCATGCTGGGAAAGATTGAAGGCAGGAGGAGAAGGGGAGGACAGAAGATGATGTGGTTTAATGTCATCACCGGCTTGATAAACATAAGTTTGAACAAGCTTTGAGAGTTAGTGATGGACAGAGAAGCCTGGTGTGTTGTATTCCATGGGGTCACAAAGAGTCCAACATGACTGAGCGACTGAACTGACTGACTGACTGAAGATATTATGTCAATGCAAGATGTACCTCATGCAATTGTTCAAATGGATAAAGAGGCTCTACTAAAGTGTAGAGCCTAACTCCAATATGCCCCATTGTGAGTTCTTTATGTACTCAGCTCTGTTATCAGACTCACAAACCTACATTATAACTTCTTATTCACTTGTCTGAGTTCTCTTGTTAGAAATTATGGTAGAGTGGTTTTTGAATTCTCTATTTCTCAATTGTCTTTTTTAAAATATCTGGTACATAGTGGGCCCTCTACAAATATCTGTTCAGGAAAATACCTCTATCATTATAAAATACACATACTCAAAGGTAAATGACAGGTAGGAATGAAGGTGGACAGGTAGGTGGATGGGTATACAGATAGCAGTTAACAAAGTTTAATGGTTGCAGGTTTTTAAAAAGAATCAAAGTGTTTATTGTTGTTGTTGATTTTGTTTGAAACTAACTGGCATGACTGATCTCCTTGACACTAGTGTCTATATATCTGATGCTGTTATACCTTACACATGTTAATGTTTGCATTATTGTCTCCCATCTTCACTTCTTACTTCAGTGATTCTTTGTGATATATTTACTCACCAAAATCAAAAGTAATTTCTCCTAATCAAGTGAGATGAATTTGTGAGATAGTTTTTCCCAGGGATGACTTCAAATGTCATTGAATATATTTAAATATAGCTTTATATCACATAATGTGTTCAAGACTTGCTATACAACCAAATGGACCTAATAAGGCAGAGAATCATGCCTTCAAATATAATCATAATCTTAGATTACCTCCACATAAGGTTTCGGTGTACACATTCTACCTAAGTATGCTTTTCCATGAGATGTAGTATAATGTTAGTCAGTTTTGTGGTTTACCCTTGTTTTGCATCCATTTTGGTTCAGGTAGATGTCTCTGAGGTAAAGCATCTCTGTGTCTATTAATTTTCTTGTGGTGACCTGTGTCACATCTTACAGCAGTATTTCCCTTTCACTCAGACTACTCAAATACTCTTATTTGTATAAAAACACTTTATAATAATTTCCCCTTTTCCTTCTGAGGCTGCTTCCTCTACCTAGTTTTCTATATTTAGAGAGTGTCACAGATCTTCCTGCTAAGCAGGAGAGAGTAAAAATTTCCGCATTTTTTTTCCTAACCATAAACTAAGGGTACTTATTTTCTTTTATATCAGAAAGTGTGATTGCTGCAGCACTGCTTCTAAGGCCTACTTTCTTCTTATAATACTTTGTAAATTGAAGTAGATAGGCAGTTTCAAGTAACAATAAAAAAGTAATGTATTGGCCTTGACATCTGTGTTTTGTAGATTCTAGTCTCTAAATTCTCTGGCTTGTAATGTTTATGAGGTAATGCATGTAGAGAATTCACACCTAATTTATACTAGTTCTATCATTTTTAGAATGTGCTTCTGAGTAGAAGTAAGAATGTATTGTCTGTATGTAAATATGCACATAGGTACGTTGAATGATAGATACTTTATAAAGCAATTCTTACAATGTAGTCCTTCCATCACAATATGCTCCTTTAGCTGTGCAACCACTGGAAGTTGTACAGAAGAGACAGAGTTATTAAAATGTTATTTTTTTACAGTTGTATGCACAGAGATGGATTACAGAGAAATGCTGTTGTTTTTCATAAATAGTATTTGTAAACACATTTTTTAAAAAGAGACAAACCAAAATTAGTACATTGTGACATTGCTTTGTTTTAATCAGTAAGCATAGATGATTAGCATAATCAGTACATAAGCTAATGGACAGAGATAATCTCATGGACAGAGAAGCCTGTTGGTCTGCAGCCCATGGAGTCACAAAGAGTTGGGCATGACTGAGTGGCTAACACTTAGTACATAAGTCTTTCAGAAGATTGTTTAATATCAAATGTATTACTTTCAGTATATTCAAAGTTCAATTTGTTACAATAATTATTACTAAAATCCTGACAACTTTGAGGGTAACTTCAGTTCAGTTCAGTCACTCAGTCGTGTCCCACTCTGCGAAAACATGAACTGCAACATGCCTGACCTCCGTGTCCATCACCAGCTCCTGGAGTCCACCCAAACCCATGTCCATTGACCCAGTGATGCCATCCAACCATCTCATCCTTTGTCATCCCCTTCTCCTCCTGCTTTCAACTTTCCCAGCATCGGGGTCTTTTCAAATGAGTCAGCTCTTCGCATCAGGTGGTCAAAGTATTTGAGCTTCAGCTTCAAAATTAGTCCTTCCAATGAACACCTAGGACAGATCTCCTTTAGGATGGACTGGTTGGATCTCCTTGCAGTCCAATGGACTCTCAAGAGTCTTTTCCAACACCGCAGTTCAAAAGCATCAGTTCTTCGGTGCTCAGCTTTCTTTATAGTCCAACTTTCACATCCATACATGACCACTGGAAAAATCATAGCCTTGACTAGATGGACCTTTGTTGACAAAGTAATGTCTCTGCTTTTTAATATGCTGTCTAGGTTGGTCACAACTTTCCTTCCAAAGAGTAAGCATGTTTTAATTTCATGGCTGCAATCACCATCTGCAGTGATTTTAGAGCCCTCAAAAATAAAGTCAGCCACTGTTTCCACTGTTTCCCCATCTATTTCCCATGAAGTGATGGGACTGGAAGCCATGATCTTAGTTTTCTGAATGTTGAGCTTTAAGCTAACTTTTTCACTCTCCTCTTTCACTTTCATCAGGAGGCTCTTCTTCACTTTCTGCCATAAGGCTGATGTTATCTGCATATCTGAGGTTACTGATATTTCTCCCAGCAATCTTGAGTCCAGCTTGTGCTTCGTCCAGCGTTTCTCATGATGGACTCTGCATATAAGTTAAATAAGCAGGGTGATAATATACAGCCTTGACATACTCCTTTTCCTATTTGGAACCAGTCTGTTGTTCCATGTCCAGTTCTAACTGTTGCTTCCTGACCTGTGTACAGATTTCTCAAAAGGCAGATCAGGTGATCTGGTATTCCCATCTCTTTCAGAATTTTCCACAGTTTATTGTGATCCACACAGTCAAAGCCTTCGGCATAGTCAATAAAGCAGAAATAGATGTTTTTCTGGAACTATCTTGCTTTTTCCATGATCCAGCTGATGTTGGCAATTTGATCTCTGGTTCCTCTGCCTTTTCTAAAACCAGTTTGAAAATCTGGAGGGTAACTTAGAATAAAATATATGTACTATTCTTCCATTTGCACAAAAGAGCTGATTTGTAGGTAAATTAAATGTGAAATTGTATAAATCAAATGCGTTTTATAATCATTTCTATGAGAGTGAGAAAGTCAATTCCTAGGGAGATTGATAAGAAGTCTAGGGGTCCCTAAGGAGACAGGGGTCTGGAATTCTCAAGGAGGAAGAAAGGACAAACTTTTTTGTCCCTCTACATTCTTTAGGATTTTATAACAATAATGTATCTTGCTTGAAGACAGTCTCTGGAAAATCCTGTCATCCTAAGGTGTATCCTTAGGATCCACCTAATCCTGTTATCTTAAGGTGTAAATTATGGAGTAGGTCTTTGCAATCTTCAGACATTCTTTTGATTCACTCTAATAACTAATCAGAGAATATATAACTCCATGGCTAACACTAGCAAGAGGATATTCTTTCTGCCTCCTTCCGATGCCTATATCAGAAGCTTTCTCTATTTCCTTTATAATTTAATACAACTTTATTACACAAAGCTCTTAGTAATCAAGCCTTGTCTCTGGCCCTGGATTGATTTCTTCTCCTCTGGAGACCGAGAATCCTGGCATCTTTTTGTGGATCAACAACAACTTTTCATTTTGTGGGCTTGTCCAGGATTCTTCAGGACAAGGTAAGGATGCTTGGAACTCTAGTCCTTTGTTCTCCTAGCAAACACGTTTTCTGCTGTACTTTACTAACTCTGTGGTGTGCTTGTGTAAATCAATGAAACGCCCTGTGTGAAGCAAGTGAGGAGCCTGCTCTGTGGTTCTGCGGTGACCTCACATGGCTTAAGGCAGAAACCTGTTTGGGGTTTATAACGACCTGCAAATGCCAAGAGGCACCCAATGTCTCCTTTGGGAACTGACCGGAGATGGACAAAGCGTGTGGACCGAACACTCATTTCTTGGTCAAACTTTTCAGTCTCTTTGACCATCTCATAACTCTTTGGAAATTAGAAGTACTAACTTAATCTGTAGGATCATAGACTTTCAAGGGACTTGTGATCTATGCTGTTACTGTGTACTGTTACTTGGATCTCAAGCTTGGATTGGTAGTTAGGAAGTGCCTAGTCTTGCTAGGCATGGAAAGTTTGGAAGCTAGATGGAGCTCTAGCTCCAAGAGCATCTCTGAGGTTAAAGGTTACTCAGGTTGGAACTACAATGGAATTTTTCTTTCCTTTGGTAACACTGGCTCTTAGTGGACCAGAGGAGACTCATACTGGTGTGGTGACACTTGGAAGGAACATCTCAGTTTTATGTTCATATCAGTCTTATTGTGGTCAGTAATATACTCAGGGTCGTGTACAGGCTCTCAGGTGACAAAATGTGCTCCCAATGGTCTTAGCCTGGGAGGCATTCTGGAAGGTTACTCTGATTGCACCCCAGGTGGCATCAGAAGCAAGCAAGGTTTTGATAGTGAGAAGCTGGACATCAGTGATGCCATCAGGTCTACCCCTGGTGCATCCCCACCCCGTCTCAGTGGTAGAACTGGGAGGGACAAGTGTGTCACCTGTGTCGGTAAGGGACAGACCAAGTCCTACCAGGAAAGAAAAGCTTTGGTGTAAAGTCTGTCTACACCACCATTTAAAGCAGGGAGGGATGCCTCTGGTAGAAAGAGGGTGCTGGTCGCTTTTTTTCTCTCTTACAGATGGGAGCTAACAATTCTAGCCTCACTCCTTTGAACTGTATCCTGAAAAACTGGGATAGATTTGATCCCCAGGGCTTAAAGAAGACACACCTAGTCTTCCTGTGTGATACTGCATAGATGTGGTACCTACTGGAGGATGGCGAATGGTGCCCAGTTGGAGGGCCTCTTAAGTATAATACTGTTTTACAATTAGACCAGCTCCGTAGAAAATAAGGAAAATGAGGATCCTCTATGATCCACCTCCCAGAATCCTGGAAATAAAAGCAAAAATAAACAAATGGGATCTAATTAAAATTAAAAGCTTCTGCACAACAAAGGAAAATATAAGCAAGGTGAAAAGACAGCCTTCTGAATGGGAGAAAATAATAGCAAATGAAGCAACTGACAAACAACTAATCTCAAAAATATACAAGCAACTTCTGCAGCTCAATTCCAGAAAAATAAACGACCCTATCAAAAAATGGGCCAAAGAACTAAATAGACATTTCTCCAAAGAAGACACACGGATGGCTAACAAACACATGAAAAGATGCTCAACATCACTCATTATTAGAGAAATGCAAATCAAAACCACAATGAGGTACCACTTCACACCAGTCAGATTGGCTGCGATCCAAAAATCTGCAAGCAATAAATGCTGGAGAGGGTGTGGAGAAAAGGGAACCCTCCTACACTGTTGGTGGGAATGCAAACTAGTACAGCCACTATGGAGAACAGTGTGGAGATTCCTTAAAAAATTGCAAATAGAACTACCTTATGACCCAGCAATCCCACTTCTGGGCATACACACCGAGGAAACCAGAATTGAAAGAGACACTTGTACCCCAATGTTCATCGCAGCACTGTTTATAATAGCCAGGACATGGAAACAACCTAGATGTCCATCAGCAGATGAATGGATAAGAAAGCTGTGGTACATATACACAATGGAGTATTACTCAGCCGTTAAAAAGAATTCATTTGAATCAGTTCTGATGAGATGGATGAAACTGGAGCCGATTATACAGAGTGAAGTAAGCCAGAAAGAAAAACACCAATACAGTATACTAACACATATATATGGAATTTAGGAAGATGGCAATGACGACCCTGTATGCAAGACAGGGAAAGAGACACAGATGTGTATAACGGACTTTTGGACTCAGAGGGAGAGGGAGAGGGTGGGATGATTTGGGAGAATGACATTCTAACATGTATACTATCATGTGAATTGAATCGCCAGTCTATGTCTGACGCAGGATGCAGCATGCTTGGGGCTGGTGATTGGGGATGACCCAGAAAGATGTTATGGGGAGGGAGGTGGGAGGGGGTTCATGTTTGGGAATGCATGTAAGAATTAAAGATTTTAAAATGTAAAAAATAAAAAACTAAAAAAAAAAAAAAAGTAAACTTAAAATAAAAAAAAAAACAACAACAAAAAAAATAAAGGCGACAATATAAACAAAAAAAAAAAGAAAAAGATTTGACAATTCTAATAGACTCAGCGAGAAACAGCTTTTCTTATATTAGAATAAAATTAATTAAAATGGAAAAAAAAAAGAAAAAAGAAAATAAGGAAAATGAGTAGAAGTAGCCTATGTGTTTCCCTTTTTATTTTTGTGAAATATGACAGACTGTTTGCGACCCCATGGAGTGTAGCCTACTAGGCTCCTCTGTCCATGGAATTTTCCAGGCAATAGTACTGGAGTGGATTGCCATTTCCTTCTCCAGTGGATCTTCCTGACCCAGGGATAGAACCCAGGTCTCCCGTTTTGTAGACAGACACTTTACCGTCTGAGCCACCAGGGAAGTCCAAGGGGTATAGATTTGGGTGTGATTCCTTCAGCTCCCTCCTCTCCTCCTACTTTGCTAGATGAGATGGAGGATAGGAGAGAAAGAGATTTTAAAAAAAAAAGCAGGCTTCTCCAATCTATCCCTGGGATCATATGTGCAGAGCAGAGAGACTGAGGAACAGCTACATAAGCTGTTGCCTCTGCAAGAAGCAGCCACCGAGAATAATAATCAGTCTATGAGAGTCAATAAGCCTTTTTCTTATCAAGAAATGCAAAGAAAGAATCAAGGAGGATCTGGGAGACTGAAAAATATATTAGAGCTTTTAAAGGTGTTACTTTGCTTTATGACCTTACTTGGAAAGATGTAATGTATATCTTGGGGGAAATGCTGACTCCCAACTCAAAGACTAGAGTTTTGGAAAAAGCGGTTGCTTATGGAGATGAATGGCTTGGTAATGAATCAATAGGGAAGGGGAGGATGTGATAACTGCCCTCCCCACTGGGAATCAGGAGGTCCCAACTACAGACCAGACTGGGACTACAACACAGCTAAAGAAAGATGGGATCAGAGTCATCTTGTCAGATGCATTCTTGAAGGACTCAGGCAGGTGTGTGTTAAGCCTTTAAACTATGGCAAATTGGCAGACATAGACCAGGAGGAGAAGGAAGCTCCCGGTAAATTCCTAGATAGACTGAGAGAAGCCCTTCACAGATTCACTGAGATTGATCCCGAAAGTGAAGAGGGAAAAATGATCTTAAAAGATAGATTTCTCACTCAGTCAGCTCTGGATATCTGCCGTAAGCTATTAAAATGGGTGCATAGACCAAATCATTCTTCAGATACTCTGTTACAACTGGCTCAGACAGTCTATTATGGTAGGGAATATGAGGAAAAGAAAGACAAAGAAAAAAAAAAGACAAAGGAACAGGTGGAAGCCCTCACAATGGCTATGAAAACCGTTCTTAAACAGCTTGAGAAAAATGTCCAGGGGCACCCAGGTGAAAAGAGATGGGCTGGCTATTACTGTGGAAAGGAGGGGCACCTCAAGCGGAATTGCCCTCAGACATCTAAGCCACCCCCTGGCTCCATGTCCGGTCTGCAAAGGACCACACTGGAAGAGAGACTGCCCCCAGAGGCATAGGTTTCAGGGGTCAGACCCTGAAAACAATCAAGACTGAAGGTGCCCGGGGGTCCTCACACAAGCTCCCATCCTAATTATACCTGAGGACCCCCAGTGTTAATAACTGTGAGGGGGCAATCCGTCGATTTCCTTTTAGATAGTGGGACAACTTACTCCATGCCTACTGAAGCCCCTGGCCCACTTTCTTCCCGATCTGCTTCCATAATGGGACTGTCATGATGAGCCAAAATGTATTATTGCTTCAGTGTCTCTGTCAGTTGGGACTGAGATTTGGTGCTATTTTCATACGCGTTTCTGATTGTGCCAGTCTCCCTCACCCTTTTTGGGGAGGGATATACTAAGCAAGGTCTATACTAAGCAAGGTCTATGCCTCTGTTTTCATGAATATGGAGTTTTCCCTTTCTCTCCCTTTAATTGAACAAAATGTAAATCCTAAAGTATGGGCTGATGAAAAATCTGTGGGTTGAGCACAAAATGCTATTACTGTAGTTGTTAAGCTCGAAGACCTACACTTATTTCCACACAAGAAGCACATCCACTGAAACCCAAGGTTAAGGAAGGGTTAAAATCCATCACTGACAATTTAAAGGAGCAGAGACTATTAATTCCCTGTAACAGTCCATGCAACACTCATGTTTTGGATATAAAGAAATCAAATGGTAAATAGAGACTAGTCCAAGATTTATGAATAATTAATGAGGCTGTAGTTCCTTTACAGCCCGTGGTTCCTAATCCGTATACTCTATTGTCTGAAATTCCTGAACGAGACAAATATTTCTCAGCAATTGATTTGAAAGATGTCTTCTCTTCAGTGCCTTTGGCGGAGGAAAGTCAATTTCTATTTGCCTTTGAGGACCCTACGCAGCCAGCTTCTCAGTTAACCTGGACAGTTTGGATTTCATGACAGTCCTCACTTATTTGGACAAAGTGTGTCACGGGATCTACAAAATTTTAATAGCTCTGAAGCAATGGTGTTACAATATGTAGATGATATTTTGCTCTGTGCTGAGACAGAGGAAGCTTGTTCACAAGCCTCAAAAGACTTCTTAAACTTTCTGGCAGACTGCAGATACAAGGCATCAAGAGAAAAGGCTCAGCTTTGTCAACAATCTGTTAGATATCTGGGCCTAATCATATCAAAAGGGGCTAGGGCCATAGGTCCTGAGACAAATAAACATATGCTAAATCATCCCCTACCCATGACTTTAAGACAATTGAGAGGATTTTGGGGGATCACAAGCTACTGTAGCATTTGGATTCCTAGTTATGAGGAACTTGCCCGGCCTTTATATAAACTTATAGCTGAAACTTAGCAGGCCCAAACTGGTTTGGTCTCTGGATACTAAAAAGGTTTTTAAGGTTCTTCAGACTGCTTTCCTGCAAGCTCCCACTCTGAGCTTGCCCACAGGGTCAGAATTTAATTTGTTTGTCACTAAAAGAAAAAAGTGTGGCCTTGGGAGTTTTGATACAACACAGAGGACCTCACCAGTAACCTATTGCTTATCTAAGCAGGAAATTAGATGTAATTTAGTGGCCCCACTGCCTAAGAGTAATTGGGGCAGCAGCTTTATTAGCACCTAAAGCTTTAAAAATAATTAATGAACAAAACCTTACTGTACTGACTTCTCATGATGTGAGTGAAATCTTAAATTCTAAGGTTAATATTTGGATGACAGACAGTATGCTTCTTAAATATCAGTCATTGTTGTTAGAAAGACCCGTAACTAAGTTAAAGATTGTAGAAATTTAAATTCTGCTACTTTCGTACCTGAAAAGGAAAATGAAACACCTGATCAGTCACGATTGTTCCCAATTCCTAACTTTAAACTATGCAACTCGATAAGATCTAATGGATGCCCCATTAGACAATTCTGACATGGAAATATTTACAGATGACAGTTCTTTTGTTTGAGATGGAAAGCGTAAAGCAGATTATGCCTGTGGTGACTGCTGAACAGGTTTTAGAAGCAAGATTTCTCCCTCAGGGAACCAGTGCTCAGTTAGCAGAGCTTGTGGCTCTGATTCGAGATCTAGAGTTAAGCAAGGGACAGCGAGTAAATATCTACACTGATTCTAATTATGCCTATTTGACTTTACATGCTCTTGTTACAATATGGAAAGAAAGACAGTTTAAAACAGGAGAACCTATTAAATATTTCAGGGAGATCGAGAGACTTTTAACTGCTATATATTGTCCTAAAGAAGTAGCTGTTATTTATTGCAAAGGACACAACAGAGATGGGAGTAAAGTAGCTGAAGATAATCAGCTGGCTGACTGTCAAGCCAGAAAAGTGGCACTTTACAAAACCCCTTCACTGCAGATGTCTTTGATCTGGACAGGTCCTGTGGAACAGTAAAAACCACAATATACTCAGGAAAAATTAGAAAAATATGAGAAAAAAGAAACAATGATTACTGATAAAGGGTGGTTACAGTCCAAAGATGGATGACTAATAATTCTTGAAAATGCTCAATGAAAAATTCTTAAGGGTTTACACCAGAGTTTTCCTTTGGGTGCAGAAAGTACTTACACGATGGCTTCTTGTTTGTTTGAAGGTAAATATGTAATGAAAACTTTAAAGAATATTATCAAAAGGTGTGAGGTTTGTCAAAAAAATAACCCAAATACTGAAAAACTAGCAAAATCTGTATTATAATGAAGTGAAAAGTACCCTGGAGAGGACTGGGAAATTGATTTTATGCATATGGCGAAAGCTAATGGATATTCTTGCTTACAAGTTTGAGTAGATACTTTTACTGGATGGATTGAGGCTTTTCCCTGTCGTTGTGAACAGGCTAAGGAGGTTACAAAGATTTTAATCCATACGATTATCCCCAGGTTTGGGCTGCCACGGAGCCTTCAGAGTGACAATGGCTCCACCTTTAAAGCTGCTGTAACTCAGGGGGTGTCTAAGGCTCTAGAAATAGAATATCACTTACACTGTTCTTGGAGACCCCAATCCTCAGAAAAGGTTGAAAAAGCTAATGACATTATCAAAAGACATCTGTGCAAATTAACTCAAAGGGAGGCAGGACAATTGTATTAAAGTCCTACCCATAGCTTTAATGAGCGCTCGAATTGCCCCCCAAAAGAAGGGACTGTCCCCCTTTGAATGTATTTATGGAAGGCCTTTCTTATGCACAGACATTGTTATAGACCCTGAAGCCTTGGAATTAACTAGTTTTGTAGCTCAGCTCTCATTCTCAGCTTTTCAACAGACATTAATAGAACTCTGGGAGACAACTCCTGACCCAGCCTGAGTCAAGCAAGCCTTTATTTGAGCCAAGAACCAGGGTCCTCATAAAAACACTGGGGTCTTGGGGCCCATCCCTTGAGCCCCTCTGGGAAGGCCCTTACCAGGTTATTCTTTCTTCTCCCACAGCTATCAATGTGCCAGGAATTAATTCATGGGTACATCACACTCGAGTTAAGAGGTGGCACCCTGACCAGAACTAAGTGGCATCATTTTATGTCTACTTTCTATGCTCTGACTTTGTACTTTTAAGATGGGCTTGATAATCTATTTGAGCCTACTTCTGCTGACTCCAAAAAATCCTGTCTGCTGTTTGATCCTCAAGACAATGCCTTCCTGTCCTGGGCTCACTCCTATGCTGCGTTTCAGGTCTAACTGCTGGGTCTGCGGAGCACTCCCCTCTTCATCAGTGGAAGGCTTCCCATGATGGACATCTCCACTTCAAAGAAAAGACTTTCTCCAATCTACAATACCTTTAACAATAATTGCATGTGATGCCTCTTCTTAAACTGATGACATCTAACAACCTTAAGATGGACTGATGTAAGTTTGGACATAATGTGACTTTTCATTTTGATTTTAACTTGGTTTAATGACTATTTTGCCTTATATCCGTAACTGTGTAGGAGAAGGCAATGGCACCCCACTCCAGTACTCCCGCCTGGAAAATCCCATGGACAGAGGAGCCTGGTAGGCTGTAGTCCATGGGGTCGCTGAGGGTCGGACACGACTGAGCGACTTCACTTTAACTTTTAACTTTTCACTTTCACTTTTCACTTTCATGCATTGGAGAAGGAAATGGCAACCCACTCCAGTGTTCTTGCCTGGAGAATCCCAGGGATGGGGGAGCCTGGTGGGCTGTCATCTATGGGGTCGCATAGAGTCGGACACAACTGAAATGACTTAGCAGTAGCAGCTGTAACTGTGTAATGGGGTTTTCTAACAGTCTAAAAGCTTTTAAGTTACAAATGGTTGTCCAAGCTCCTAAAAGTGCCACAGCCTCCTCCATTACTTGGGGTCTCTGGATCAGAGACCCTCAATATGAGGGTTAGGAAAATATGTTGCCTTAACAATTTAGGGATCACGCCCCTAAACAACAGGAAGTAGCTATGGAACAAAAATGATGCCCCTTTCCTTTGGTAACATAATTCTCCTAAAAGGAAAAAGGGAAAATGAGAGAGTCAATTCTAAGGCATATTGATAAGAAGTCCAGTGGTCCCCAAGGAGAGAGGGGTCTGGGATTCTTAAGGAGGAAGAAAGGACAAACTTTTTTGTCCCTGTACATTCCTTAGGATTGCATAAAAATAATGTATCCTTCTTGAAGACAGTCTCTGGAAAAAAGCTTCTGGCTAATCCTGTTATCTTAAGGTGTAAATTATGGGAGTAGGTCTAGTGAGGTCTTTACAACCTCCAGACATTCTTTTGATTCACTGTAATAACTAATTAGAGAGTATATAACTCCATGGCTAACACTAGCAAGGGGGTACTCTTTCTGCCCCCTTCTGATGCCTATGTCAGAAGCTTTCTCTATCTCCTTTATACTTTAATACAACTTTATTACACAAAGTTCTGAGTGATCAAGCCTCGTCTCTGGCCCGGATTGAATTCTTCTCCTCTGGAGGCCAAGAATCCTGGCGTCTTTTTGTGGTTCAACAACAACCTTTCAAGAGAAAGTTTTTCTTGTGGCTTCTAGAAATAAATCACCCATCTAAAATAAATAACTGGAAAGCCAAGAGAAATTTGTATTCTATTTCATTTTTACAACTAGGAAAATAAATAGTATGAACTAACATAATTGGGAGGGCAAAATATCCATTGAAATAATATTTTACAAAATGAAATATTTATTTAAAATTTTAAAAATGAATTTATTTTTAGCTGTGTATGAGTAAAGTTGGCTACTGTGCATACCTGATGGCTTCCTTGGTTAAGCCACAGCTGGTGGTCCTGATACATGTCATATATACAATTCTAAAATATTGCTGGTCAGCCCTCATTCCTGAGCTCATATTATCAATGAATTTCATTTCACATTTGGAAGCATCTCATTATTTGGGGAAATGGAAAACAGATGTATTGAATTGTCTGTTTAACTAGTTAGAATCACCTTGTTTGAGCTTCCATATGTAAATAATGTATACATTAAACAGACTGGCATTTTGTCTACTGTTCACCTGGCAGAGAATATTTAAGAAGTAGTGCGATGGGCTACAGTTCATGAGGTCACTAAGAGTTGGACATAACTGAGAGACTAAGCACACAGTCAGAAGGGCACATGCATACTATAAGTAGCCTGCTGCTGCTGCTGCTGCTGCTGCTGCTAAGTCGCTTCAAGTCATGTTCAACTCTGTGCGACCCCATAGACGGCACCCCACCAGGCTCCCCCGTCCCTGGGATTCTCCAGGCAATAACACTGGAGTAGGTTGCCATTTCCTTCTCCAATGCGGGAAAGTGAAGAGTGAAAGGGAAGTGGCTCAGTCGTGTGCGACTCTTTGCGACCCCATGGACTGCAGCCCACCAGGTTCCTCCATCCACGGGATTTTTCAGGCAAGAGTACTGGAGTGGACTGCCATCGCCTTCTCTGTTAAGTAGCCTGGTTCCCCAATAGTTAAGCAAGTATTGCTGAATTCATTTCACTCTTGAGAAATCAAGTTTGTATTTGAGTTATGCAATCGAATGACAATTGACTCTGTTTGCTAACCACAGGAGGTCCAGGCAAACAATAGTTTGTCTATAGTTTCACCTTCTACCAAGCTACATTAATACAAATCAAACCAACTAGGCAATTTAGTATATATATAAATGATGGATGGATAGATAGATAAACACAGAGATAAAAATAAGATCTATTAAATTAACAAAAGTAAATCTTGGCATTTAAAAAAGCAGCTCTTCATTCTTTTTATTTTTAATTCTGTCACACAAACACAGTTATCTAAAACTAAAAATATTCTATCTTACTTCCTAAGATAAATCTATACTTCAAGTGGCTTACAACTTTAAAATGGATAGATATCTAGAAAAGATAAGAATATTATTAATACAGATATTTCTAACTAGTTGTAAGTCCAATATGGGAGACGTATATCTTTGTATTCAAAGTAAATCGATTCTGATGCACAAGATAGCAGTGTTCAAGGATGTAATAGAACAATATTCAACAAAATTAATAGAACAATATTAGAACAATATACAACAAAATTTTAATTGTTAAATTGCCAGTCTCTCCAGCCTATAGCAGTTTTTGGTTTTCACGTAACTGCTTTTTCAGGGCTAGGAGGCCCTTGTATACTCACGCTCTAAATACAATTATCTGCATTTGTTTCCAACATTTCTCTCAAGGTTATATGCAGGTGGCAAAACTATTTCATTTTCTATTTGAATGTTCTTTAAAAGCTAGATATGAATCCTCAACAAACAGATAAATATACATACACACATACAAAGGCACAACGGTCTTTTTACTCAGTTCGTTAATTTGTTCACTTAAATTGACTCAGAACTATACAAACATATACACACCGTCAGGAATCAATGACTTTTGTAAACACTATTTCTCATTATATTTCCTTTCTTTGTTCTTGATTTTTTATGGTTTATTGTTTTCCAACTCTAACACGTTTAAGAAAAAAAAGGGAAAGTAGGTAATGTGGACCAAAGTTATAAGATCTGTTACTTTTTGTAACAGATATTCTTTCTCACTCAGAATATATGCTGGCTATTTCAGTTGTTTTTATAATTGTTGGGTATGTTTGTCCAATTGTGCTAAAATTTTTTGGGGGAAAGTGTACACTGTATGCACTCGTTTTCTTTTTTCTTTCTTTTTTTTTTTAGTTTTTTATTTTTTAAATTTTAAAATCTTTAATTCTTACATGCGTTCCCACACATGACCCCCCCTCCCACCTCCCTCCCCACAACATCTCTCTGGGTCATCCCCATGCACCAGCCCCAAGCATGCTGCACCCTGCATCAGACATAGACTGGCGATTCAATTCTTACATATATTTATAAACTTCATTAGGAAATATAGAAGTGTTTCAGAGTGAATTTATAAAAGCTAAAACTCAGCTCAGTTTTAACCAGAGGTTATCACATGAGCATTATAGTCACTAAGCATGACTCAAACTGAAATACCCACTGATGGAGTAATAGATAACAAGCTCTTCTTTTACTTTAAAATTACCAAGATCAATAATATATATCCTCATTATTCAGGTTTTCAATTGATTGTTCCTACCTCAGCACCATTTCCTCTATTACTCACAAAGACAAACACACTCATACACACACACACACACGCACATACACACCATTCCACAAATGCCACTCTCATGAGTCTATCAAAGGTAATCTCACTATTTCCACTCTTTAAATCATTGAGTCAAGATAATTAAGAAAAATAGTTGGATTATTACTGGCAATTAACTCATGAACTTGGAAATGATCTACCAACATCTTAATAATATTTTATTTTAGAAAATTAGTCCATCAAAAAATGGTGGAGAACAAAGTCCTATCATAGGGTGCCCGTGAAGATGAAGGGTAAAATAAATCTACAAAACCCAGTGTGATGATGGATACATAGTAAAGACACAATTTATGCTGAATTTTTACTCCTTTTTTGCTTCAGAAAAGCAAGTTATATACTCTGATATAGCTCTTTTCATAATTCCCACAATATTGATATTTCATATTAAGTAAAACTTTGAAAAGTTTTACTTGAATTTATGAATTGGCTTTCTTTCATAGAGGACTCAGCACCCTGCATCAAAACAGTTTGGTATTTGGATTTGAAAAATGGAATTATTTGATTATATATCAAAATGAATTTTGTTCTTTTACATATATATAACTGTGTAGTAATTCAATTCAATTATTACAATGGATTAATCAGATTGAATAATTCTACTTCCAAGTAGCACTAGCATGTAAGTTAAGAGTTAAGAACTTTACTTTTAGCTCGTTAGCTCTGAATTTAGGGACAATTCATTCATTCTCCCTAAATAATTTAGCATTGCTTTCCTACATGTGATTGAACTTAGATGCATTCTTTGCAGCTTCATGGTTCTGTTCTCAAATCAGAGGAAAGAATTTATTGTCAAAAAGTAAAGGGAAAAAATGCCATAGGTAAAAGTGATCTATTGCCACATCAGAACAATAGAAACCAAAATGCCTATATTAGATACAGAAATTAAAATGAGAGAAACAGCCTGTGTGTGAAAAATAATAACTGAAGCATGAAAATAAATGATAAATGTCATCATTGTCATAATTAAGAACACTATTGAATGCTGGGCATTGAATATAGTTGAAGAAAATATCTGCCTAACCATGGCAGCTGCTATTAGATTTATGACTATTTATGAAGAATGAGAGTAGATATTCTGTTTTTTCAAAGTATACAAACATTAAATTGTTCATGTAAAAAATTCCCATTTTTATATTATAATGACTAGCTTGATTATTTAAAAATGCTGTTGTTTAGTCACTAAGTCAAGTCTGCAACTCCATAGACTGTAGCCAACCAAGTTTTCTGTCCATGGGATCTCCCTGGACAGAATAATGGAGTGGGTTGCCATTTCATCCTCCCAGGGATCTTCCCAACCCAGGGATCTCCCGCATTGACAGGTGGATTCTTTACCACAGAGCCACCAAAAATGCAGTGACACCTTTAGGTCAAACAAATATATTATCATCTTAAAAACAACCAGTTTGTCATCTGTTTAAACCCAGGTTTCCATTTGATACTTGAATTTTCTTCATAGCACTACACAGAAGTGGTTGCTTGTGATTCAAAAAATGTATAGATGAAATTATTGTTACTTTCTTTGGCAAATGTTTCCACATTCGTAAAATATCCATCTCAAGAATTTATATATTTTGGAAGTACTGTCTTTACTGTAAACAAAGAACAAAATTGCTCACCACCCATTTCTATAACAATTAAGTCATAACCTACTCCATTTGCTGACTAATAACAATTAACATGGTAACAGGATTAGCTACTCTGTGCTTTGGACAAGCAGGCTCCTTAGAGAGTTAGGTGCATATTTCAGGAAGAATCTTAATAAACCCAGATTCTTGCATCTTCCCATGCATAGAAAAGAACTAAAATAGTTTACTTGAGATATCTGCTCTTTGTGATTAACAATAATCTTTTACCAAGATGTATGCTTGACTACACATATTCCTTAGACAAAAAAAAAAAGACAGATAAACTGGTTTCCCAACCTATGTCTTCACACAAGTTTTCTCAGAGCTACTGAGAGACTGTATCTCAGGCTTTGGTTCTCAGTAAGAACAACAGACTGGTTCCAAATAGGAAAAGGAGTACGTCAAGGCTGTATATTGGCACCCTGCTTATTTAACTTCTATGCAGAGTACATCATGAGAAACGCTGGACTGGAAGAAACACAAGCTGGAATCAAGATTTTAGGGAGAAACATCAATAACCTCAGATATGCAGATGACACCACCCTTATGGCAGAAAGTCAAGAGGAACTAAAAGTCTCTTGATGAAAGTGAAAGAGGAGAGTGAAAAAGTTGGCTTAAAGCTCAACATTCAGAAAATGAAGATCATGGCATCCAGTCCCATCACTTCGTGGGAAGTAGATAGGGAAACAGTGGAAACAGTGTCAGACTTTATTTTGGGGGGGCTCCAAAATCACTGCAGATTGTGACTGCAGCCATGAAATTAAAAGACACTTACTGCTTGGAAGAAAAGTTATGACCAACCTAAATAGCATACTCAAAAGCAGAGACATTACTTTGCCGACTAAGGTCCGTCTAGTCAAGGCTATGGTTTTTCCAGTAGTCATGTATGGATATGAGAGTTGGACTGTGAAGAAGGTTGAGCACTGAAGAATTGATGCTTTTGAACTGTGGTGTTGGAGAAGAGTCTTGAGAGTCCCTTGGACTGCAAGGAGATCCAACCAGTCCATTCTGAAGGAGATCTGCCCTGGGATTTATTTGGAGGGAATGATGCTAAAGCTGAAACTCCAGTACTTTGGCCACCTCATGCGAAGAGTTGACTCATTGGAAAAGACTCTGATGCTGGGAGGGATTGGGGGCAGGAGGAGAAGGGACGACAAAGGATGAGATGGCTCGATGACATCACTGACTCGATGGGCGTGAATCTGAGTGAACTCTGGGAATTGGTGATGGACAGGGAGGCCTGGTGTGCTGCGATTCATGAGGTCGCAGAGTCAGACACGACTGAGTGACTGAACTGAACTGAACTGAAGACTCTGAATAAAACTTGAACTCACAACTCTTATGTTGTATATTTTCCTTTAAGTTGACATTAAAATTCTTGCATATAATTTTCTTAAAATTTAATCTCCTAAAGTTACACTGAAGAAAAATTATATTTTTTTCTGCTTAAATGTATTAAATATCACATTTCTGTCCTCTCAAAATATCCAGGTCTTTTTTTCCATTTATTTCATAGTTATAGTTGCATTTTCATCACCATCCAGATAGATCTCCTCTGACACGATAAAATCATTTTATATTCTCATACTAAAGGGGCTAGAGGATAGCTGTTCTTTTTGACCAGTCACTAAGACATTTCCGACTCCTTGCAACCTAAAGGACTGCAACACTCTAGGTTTCTCTGACATCCACTATCTCCCAGAGTTTGCTCAAAATCATGTCCATTGAGTCGATGATGCCATCCAACCATCTCATCCGCTGTTGCCCACTTCTCCTCCTGCCCTCAATCTTTCCCAGCATCAGGGTACTTTTCAGTGAGTTGGCTCTTCACATCAGGTGACCAAAGTATTAGAGCTTCATCTCCCACATCAGTCCTTCTAATGAATATTCAGGGTTGATTTCCTTTAGGATTGACAGGCTTGATCTCCTTGATCTCCTAGAGTCCAAGTGAGTCTCTAGAGTCTTCTCCAACACCACAACTCAAAAGTCTCAGTTCTTTGGTGCTCAGCCTTCTTTATGGTTCAACACTAACATCTGTACATGACTACTGGAAAAGTCTTAGCCTTCACTAGATGAACCTTTGTTGGCAAATTTCTGTCTCTGTTGTTTAATATCCTGTTTTGATTTGTCACAGCTTTCCTTCCAAGAAACGTGTCTTTGAATTTCATGGCTGCAGTCACTGTCTGCAGTGATTTTGGAGCCCAAGAAAATTAAATCTGTCACTGCTTCCCCCTTTTCTCCTTCTATTTGCCATGAAGTGGTGAGACTGGATATCATACTAGTTTTGTAGTGTTGAATTTCAAGCCAGCTTTTTCACTCTTCTCTTTCACCCTCAGGAGACTCTAGTTTCTCTTCACGTTCTACTATTAGAATGGTATCATCTGCATATCAGAGGTTGCTAACAGTTCTCATGGCAAATTTAATTTCACCTTTGATTCATCCAAGTTGGCATTTCACATGATGAACTCTGCACATGAAAATGAAAGTTGCTCAGTCGTGTCTGACTCTTTGTGACCCCATGGACTGCACCCTGCCAGGCTCCTTTGTCCATGGAATTATCCAGGCAAGAATACTGGAGTGGGTAGCCTTCTCCAGGGGATCTTTCCAACCCAGGGATCGAACCTAGGTCTCCCTGTTTGCAGGTGGACTCTTTACCATTTGTGTCAGTTACATAGAAGTTAAACAAACAGGGTGATAATATATAGCCTTGTCATACTCCTTTCCCAGTTTTGAACAAGTCCATTGTTTCATGTGCAGTTCTGTTACCTCTTGACCTGAATACAGGTTCTCAGGAGACAGGTATAGTGGTCTGGTACTCTCTGGTACTCTCATCTCTTTAGGAATTTTCCACAGTTTGTTGTGATCCACACAAAAGCTTTAGTATAGTCAATGAAGAAAAAACAGATTTTCCCCCCTGAAATTCTCTTGCTTTCTATGATCAAACAAATACTGGCAATTTAATCTTTGTTTTCTCTGCCTCTTAGAAACCCAGCTTATACACGTAGAAGTTCTTGGTTCACATACGCTTGAAGCCTAGCTTGGCGAATTTTACGCATAATCTTGCTGGCATGTAACATGAACACAATTGAACATGAGAGTATGGTACAGATGGACTATTAATTTACCATGTATCACAACTACTGTGTGGAAATAATCTTTGTTTTGAGAAATTTTTGATTATTCAGATTAAGTTCTGCATCTGTTATTTTTTTTTAAATTTTCTGAAAACTTTATTAACTAAAAGGTTAATTATATGCACCACAATCATTGTAAATAATACATAACATTGTAAGTAATACACATCACAATCACTGTAAATATAACACAAGAATATAGCATGTTCCAGTTTTAGAAACTCATTCTGAACCATAGTTCCACTATCTTCTCCTGAGTAAAATAAACATATTTTAAAGTGACAGTAATTATTTATGTCTACTACTCCATCCACAGTAAACAATTTGTTCTACAATTGTCTAGCTGAACACAATATCTTTTATATGAGCTCCCTACACTACTGTGAGGCCACTCGTGCTCCACATTCCTGATGTTGCATTCTAGGAACTTTTTCTACTGTCCGCTCTAAATATACTTGCTATTATCTCAGATTTGATCCTGTTACCTGTTACTTAACTTCGACATTTCTTCCCAGGCTATCTAGATACATGTTTTCTATTAGATTATCCATTCTGACATTTAACAGATGGATGATGTAAGTTACTGAGGTGGTAAGATGAAATAATGTGTGATAGATATGATTTTCTCTTAAGGAATTTCCTTCTCAGGCTGTCAAACATAGTATAGTTCAGTACAGTGCTAACAGCTTCTGTTCGTGGGGCACAGCTAAGTGGGTTCATAATTCATATTAACCTAAACAAGTTATTTAACCTCCTTAAATTGGCTTTCCTGTTTTATAAAGAGGTGATAATAAGACTATCATACATAATTACTATGAAGATTGTAAGATATTTATAGAAGATGCTTAGTGCAGTGTCTAACATAAAATAAATATTTCCTACATTTTGACCCTTGTTTTCATTGTTATTTTCACTGTCAGCTTTCTAACTTACCCTTGGAGCTTGTGGATTTGTAGTATACCACCTCTGTCCCATAACTAGAACCTAGAACATTTACCTTTACATGATTCTTATATCCCAAATCCCATAAATATAGGAGAGGAAGTTTTTCAGTAGTATCTAGTAGATCTGGAAGGAAATAACTATGCCTTTAGTTTCTGGTTTAGGGGTTTTTAGAATCTGACACTTTGTTTCCTTAACATATTAAAACTGCACACACCTATAATTTATGCTGTAAGTATCTGTTCAGGTAAAATGAAAATGTTCATTCCAGGTCTAACTTAACTAATAGCTGCTCTTAATACTTGTGTGATCTTATTAAATATTATTTCTCCAACTGAAAAAAGAAAGTAAAGAAAAACCAGGAAAAGGGTTTCAAATGAACCAAAAGCAAGGAGTTTCAAGCAAGAAAAATTATGTATGTTCTTGGCAGGATGCTAAATGATAGGGAATGGAGACAAAATATTGTTTTCCTAGTGATTCTTCTGACCCTTGGTATTTGCTCCATAATGTAGGTATAAAACCTTGTGAACTGCAGTCTTCCTTTCTACTTTTAGAGATAAATGAAAATCATCAATATAACCCTGCTGAAAGTTATCTTTTCCATCATTCTTTACATCAGGACAGCTGTCAGCTACAACTGAGTGCTCAACAGGCCACCTTTTGGGCCATCCACTGTACCGTGTTGATGAGTTATTATTTTCACTGGTAACAACTGCTATTACCATGCTCCAAACAGCAAGTGTTGAACTAGACAGGCCTACAGTGATCTCATCAGTCACAGTCTTGTGTTTGACAGTCTTTAGATGGAAATTCCCAAAGAGAAAACAGATATTTGTCATGCAATATTTTATTTCAAACCCTCAATGACTAATGCCTTTCACAGTTGGTGATATAAGTGACATGCTGAGCTTAAACAAATAGATTATTTTGCTTTGAATGGTACAGCTGTGTTTTTCCCCTGTTTTAAGTACTGAGCAGGAGGTATTTTCTAATAATTTATGTTCAGCTTTTCTTCCATGAGAGAGAGCTTAGAGATGTACACAGGGACATTTGTAGCCAAATGACAATAAATAAAAGATGGTTCTGTATACTTTGATTAGAAAAGTATTTAACTTGGGACCATAGAAACAGAAGGATGTAAGGTGGGGCTGAGTCCTGCTCTAAGTAATTCAGAAGTCATTTAACATTATCTAGCAACCTTTGTCTTCTCACTTGTTAAGAAATGATGAATTGGAGCATGCAATCAGTAGAAGTGTTCAAGACACTGTCTGCATTTAATAAAATCAAGCAGCATTTGGTAAACATTTTGTGTGGGAAAACTTTGAAGATGGTTAAAAAATGACTGTAATATACATAATACAAGTTATAGAGTGTCCACTTGTGGTCAAGGACTTGTTCATTATCAAGAATATCAGCTTTCTCATCCAATGATACAAATTAAAGCTATTTTAAAATAAATTATATATTCCATTCTCATTATAAATTAAAAAAAATAAAAGACATCATGCTCAGTAAAGATTCTGCATATCAACTCACTGACTCATATAGGTCGTTTTCCTTTCTATTCCCACTTTTATTTTCAAATTCTGGATTGTAAACACATAAACCTTTAGGAGTCATACAAAGTCCATAACTTTTCATTGGATGCATCTTTGCCAGGAAAGAAGAGGAGTCTTTTGTTGAACACAGCGGTCATCACAAGACATAGGTGCTTCTCCTTCTGGTTTATGGGCTCTACTTAATTGAGATGTCTGATTATTAATTTTTAAACAAAACATTTATGAAAAGTTTATGAAATGTATGAACATTTATGAGAAAAAGTAAGATTATTTCCTGTCCTTGGGATTTTCTTCACTTTCTGTTTCTCATATTTTCCTAAACCAAATGGAAAATTTTAAATTTTTTGAAAGGAGTTTTTGCTGAAAGGAATTCTGACAGGTAGGATGGTTAAGAATTATTAATATATCCAAAGCAAGTAGGGACTTTTGAAGACAGTATAATCAATGACAAAAGTTCAAACCATGGCTCAGAAAAGAGGAAATGATTCAGGGTTAAAACATTAGTGCTTTTAAGGCACTAGGTTAGCCCCAAGTTAGGAGGATGATTTATGAGATTAAGCACAATCATGAGTAAGAACAGAAGATCACAAATGATATATAATGAGTTAGGTAAGAATTTTAGTACCAAATCCATTAAGAACTGTAGTAAGCCAAGGGTTTCTTTTTATGGATTACTAGCTGTGTGTTTTGAGAATGAGGCTGCAAACATGACTAGAAAATATTGGAAAAATTCAAGAATAGATTTTCATCTGTTCATCTATTCATGAGCTTATTCATTCTTCAAAAGACTATTTATGTGTGTTGATGGCTCAGAATACTAAAATCACATAATTATATGTGATTAATTATGACCACATAAAAGTTAGTATTAAAATGGAAATAGCATGCATTCTATTCAAAGAAGTTTTTTAAATCAAAATCTTCTATTTTTTTTGTCTGTATCAGCAATCCATTTGAAGCCCTACATTTCCCCACCTATAACAGCCTTATTTGCATAATCACCTTTATTGATTTTTCAATTGATACATGCAAAAACTTCAGTTAATCTTCAGAGAAATATATTTGGTGAATAAATCCAATCACAAAAGGTTATAGACTGTAGTATTTCACTTATATAACACTAGTGAAGTGCCAAATTAGTAGGAATGGAGGGTGGATTAGTAACTGTCAGGAATTAAAGGGGGTGTGTGAGGATTTAGGTATGACTATTAAAGAATAGCAGGAGGAATCCTTGAGATGATGGAAATATTCTTTACAATGATTATTTCAGTCTCTATATCCTGGTTATCGGAGAAGGCAATGGCACCCTACTCCAGTACTCTTGCCTGGAGAATCCCATGGACGGAAGAGCCTGGTGGGCTGCAGTCCATGGGGTCACTAAGAGTCGCACACAACTTAGCCACTTCCCTTTCACTTTTCACTTTCATTCATTGGAGAAGGAAATGGAAACCCACTCCAGTGTTCTTGCCTGGAGAATCCCAGGGACGGGGGAGCCTAGTGGGCTGCTGTTTCTGGGGTCGCACAGAGTCGGACACGACTGAAGCGACTTAGTAGCAGCAGCAACAGCATCCTGGTTATAAAGTTTTACTAGTTTTGCAAGATGTTGTTAACGTTAACGGATGAAACCGAGTAAAAGTTACATAAGATCTCTCTGTATTATTTCTTACAACTACATATAAACCTGAAATTATTTCAAAACAAAGATTTAATGTAAAAAGAGAGATAGTTAATCGATAACTAATCTCAAATCTTTAGAAAATATAAAAATAAGACTAAACTTAAAGCAAGCAAAATGTAAATGTAATAAAGATTTAAGTTGAAATCAAACAAATTAAAATAGAAACTTAATGACCCCAAAATTGAGTCTTGAAAAGATCAACAAAACTGACACATATTTAGTTAGTGAATAAAAAGAAAGACTACACACATTATTAAATTTAAAAATAAATGTATGTTAATACTACTAACCCTAAAAAATAGCAACTTTGGGAGACATAACTTTATGCCAACAACTTCTAAAAAGTATTTACAGGACAAATTCCTAAGTAAGACACAGACTGCATTTGCATTCACATTGCATACTCAGTTGCTCAGTTGTGTCTAACTCTCTGTGACCACATGAACTGTAGCTCTCCAGGGTCCTCTGTCCATGGAATTTTCCAGGCAAGAATATTGGAATAGGTTGCCGTTTCCTCCTCCAGATTATCTTCGCAACACAGGGATCAAACCCACTTTACCTGCATCTTCTACATTGCAGGTAGATCTTTACCACTGAGCTACTAGGGAAGCCAGACATAAATTACCAAGAACAAAACAAAAATGAATAGAAAATCTGAATATACCAATTAGAATAAATTTATTGAATTAGTAATTAAAAGTCTTTCATAAAAGAATTTCTAGGACCACACGGCTTAACTGGTAAATTATTTCAAATATTCAACTGAAAAATATTACTAATCCTTCATGAACTTTTTCAGAAAGTAAGATAAATAATTCCCAACTCATTTTGTGAGGCTCATAGTACTTTACACAAAAACCAAACAATGAAATCTTTAAAAAAGAGAAAAAAAATATGAGAACTACAGATTAACATAACTCAGGAATATAAACATAAAAATCCTCAGTAACATATTAGCAGACTAAATCCAGCAACATGTGAAAATGATTGTATACCATGACTAAGCAAAATTTAATCCAGTAATGCAAGATTGTTTTAATATTCAAAAAGCAATCAAAGTAATATACCATGTTATCAATAAAGAACTAATACAACATGCTCATCTCAGAAGATAAAGAAAAAACATTTGAAAAAATTTAGCATCCCTTAACAACAACAACAACAACAAACACTCATAAGCAAGAAGTAGACTGTAACTTTCTCAAATTGAAACAGGGCATAAACAAAAAATCCAGTACTTAATAACATATCTCATGATGAAAGACTGACCATTTTCTCCTCCAAATTTGTAACAAGCCAAATATTTTCATAATTGTTCTTATTGTCAGTTATAGCCAATATTGTTCTGAAGGGTCCAACTGGTGCATTGAAGTATAACAATAATAAAGGTATACAGACTGAAAAGAAATACAACTATCTTTATTCATAGATGATTTAGTTTGTATAGAAATCCCCAAATAATTCACAAAAGGTATTATATTAAATTATTTTAATAAAGTTTCAGAATATGCATACATCCACAATGACACTGTTCAATTTCTATGTATATACAAAAAATAAATGATTTAATTTTCACGCAAAAATGACAAGTGAAAAATATTCACAAAACCTTTTTTAATAATCAGTGAAAGCTGGAAAACTATCTATCAAGAGGAGAAAATATTTAAAAACTGTGATATTGATCATACAGTAATGTTTCACACCAATAAAGAACTAAGTACTAGAGTTCCAGAAAAAACATTTCTGCTTTATTGACTGTGCCAAAACCTTTGACTGTGTAGATCACAACAAACTGTGGACAATTCTGAAAGAGATGGGAATATCAGACCATCTGACCTGCCTCTTGAGAAACCTGTATGCAGGTCAGGAAGCAACAGTTAGAACTGGACATGGAACAAAAGACTGGTTCAAAATAGGAAAAGGAGTACATCAAGGCTATATATTGTCCCTTGCTTATTTCATTTATATGCAGAGTACATCATATGAAATGCTGGGCTGGAAGAAACACAAGCTGGAATCAAGATTGCTGGGAGAAAGAGCAATAACCTCAGATATGGCGATGATACTACCCTTATGGCAGAAAGTGAAGAGGAGCTAAAAAGCCTCTTAATGAAAGTGAAAGAGGAGAGTGAAAAAGGTGGCTTAAAGTTCAACATTCAGAAAATGAAGATCATGGCATCCGGTCCCATCACTTCATGGCAAATAGATGGGGAAACAGTAGAAACAGTGGCTGACTTTATTTCTCTGGGCTCCAAAATCACTGCAGATGGTGACTGCAGCCATGAAATTAAAAGACACATACTAAAATAAATAAATAAATAAATAAATAAATAAATAAATAAAAGACACATACTCCTTGGAAGAAAAGTTATGACCAACCTAGACAGCATATTACAAAGCAGAGACATTACTTTGTCAACAAAGTTCCATCTAGTCAAGGCTATAATTTTTCCAGTGGTCATTTATGGATGTGACAGTTGGACTACAAAGAAAGCTGAGCACAGAAGAATTGATGCTTTTGAACTGTGGTGTTGGAGAAGACTCTTGAAAGTCTCTTGGACTGCAAGGAGATCCAACCAGTCCATCCTAAAGGAAATCAGTCCTGGGTGTTCATTGGAAGGACTGATGTTGAAGCTAAAACTCCATTACTTTGGCCACTTGATGCGAAGAGCTGGCTCATTTGCAAAGAACCTGATGCTGGGAAAGATTGAGGGCAAGAGAAGAAGGGGACAGCAGAGGATGAGATGGTTGGATGGCATCACCAACTCAATGGACATGGGTTTGGGTGGACTCCGGGGTTTGGTGATGGATAGGGAGGCCTGGCGTACTGTGGTTCATGAGGTCGCAAGGAGTTAGACACGACTGAGCGACTGAACTGAACTGAAATACAATGAAATGGACGAATCTCAAAACACATGTTGTTGAATAAAATAAGCCAGACACAAAAGGTTAAATACCACATAACTGAAAATAAATGAAGTTCCACAGAAGGCAAAAGAAAATTGTGGTGATAATAGTTAGAATAGACTAGCCTTGTGTGGTTATTGAGTAAAATGGAGGAAAAGAAAAATTTCTGATGCTGTTGAACTGTTTTTTATTTTCATATGAGTAAAGTGAATATGAATGCATAAATATATAAAACTCAAGAAGGTATACACTTAAGATTTGTGCACTTGACTAATTGTAAATTTAGTCTCCAGTAATGCATCTCCAAAATCTTTTTATTAAGGCTATAAATTATTTAATATTAAACTATGATGATATATTATCTTATATCAATATTGGCATATTTTTCTAAGAAATTAACTTATGGTCTAAGATTAAATATTCTATTTAATACTTATCAGGCTTCCCTGGTGGCTCAGAGGTTAAAGCGTCTGCCTCCAATGTGGGAGACCCGCGTTCAATCCCTGGGTCCGGAAGATCCCCTGGAGAAGGAAATGATAACCCACTCCAGTATTCTTACCTGGAGAATCCCATGGACGGAGAAGCCTGGTAGGCTACAGTCCACGGGGTAGCAAAGAGTCGGACACGACTGAGCGACTTCACTCACTCACTCACTCATACATTTATAATTAAGTAAGTGATTTATAACTGAGTGATAAATTACATATAAATCTTTATCACAATCTACAATTTAGGTAGTATTATCTTCATTTTAAATTCAAGTAGTAATACAGTGATTTTACGTGGCTTGTCCAAAACCACACACTTATTTAATGGTGTATTTGGGAGTCAAATCCAAGTCCACTTCTAAGTTGTAATATGTTCATTCTTCCCCACCTTGATAACTTTAAAATAACCTTTGAAAGAGTTTTATTCAATACTTTGACCACGTCATGCAAAGAGTTGACTCATTGGAAAAGACCCTGATGCTGGAAGGGATTGGGGGCAGGAGGAGAAAGGGACGACAGAGGATGAGATGGCTGGATGGCATCACCGACTCAATGTACGTGAGTTTGAGTAAACTCCAGAAGTTGGTGATGGACAGGGGAGCCTGGCATGCTGCGATTCATGGGGTCGCAAAGAGTCGGACACGACTGAGAGACTGAACTGACTGACTGAACATGTCCTCTTAACATATTGTAAATTGTGTGGATTATGTAACATCAGTTGAGTTGAAATTGTGCTAACACTTAAACCTTCTAATAGTCATCTGAACATGGCTACTGAGCTTTCTCTTGGCGAAAGGGGATGATAATATCTCCCATTCTAAAGGTTGTTTAAATGGAAATTTTTTTAAAAAATCCATTTTGGAAGATTCTCTCAGGACACAATATACAAAAGAGGATTCTCAATTTTCAGAAATCTCTGAATTTTTTTTTTTTTTACTTTCTTATTCTTATTGTCACCTTTTTCCTCAATGCTGCTACTTTCAGGTTAGCCCTCTAGTTCAGTTCAATTTAGTCGCTCAGTCATGACTGACTGTCACCCCATGGACTGCAGAATGCTGGGCTTCCCTGTCCATCTGCAACTCCAAGAGCTTGCTCAAACTCATGTTCATCCAGTCGGTGATGCCAACCATCCATCCCATCCTCTGCTCCCCCTCCTCCTCCTGCCTTCAATCTTTGCCAGCATCAGGGTTTTTTCTAATGAGTCAGCTCTTCACATCAGGTTGCTGAAGTATTGGAGTTTCAGCTTCAACATCAGCCCTTCCAATGAATATTCAGGACTGATTTCCTTTAGGATGGGCTGGTTTGATCTCCTTGCAGTCCAAGGGACTCTCAAGAATCTTCTCCAAGACCACATATCAAAAGCATCAATTCTTCAGTGCTCAGCCCTCTAAGTGGTAGATTATGTCTTACCCTCAACTCTATCCACTGTCTCTAGAAGTGAAATAAATATCCTCTCCTGCACTTTTCTACTTCCAGAGTTTTCTCACTTGCTTTTCCTCCCACCTCTCCAATTTGTAATCACATGCCATTATAATCTGTTAACTTCTCTATTCAACTTTGGTCGGCATGTTCCCTTATTCTATGAAAATTTTACTTCCTGATTTCCTGTCAATATTTTTAATTCTGCCCCGTCATAATTTTGGATTTCCATGAAATTCCTCATCCTTAGGTATGTGACGTACTCATTTTCAATACTCTTGCCTCAATTACTCAATTCCATTATCTCAGCTACATGTCATTACTCATAATATAAATGGTTATAATCTAAATTTTAAGTGACCAACTCTGCATATTAACTGTCATCTTTCCAGTTCACTCCTTTACTACTACAACTCCAAAAACTTATTGGCTCCTTCTGGTCCTGCAATCTCGTATAATATGCAAGCTTCAATCATACATAACACTCATTTATCAGCAATTCTACCCTCAAGGTATCTTAAATGAATCCCACTATTATTATTCACCCAGTTCAAGTCAACTCATATTTCATCTGAATTTTTAAATATTCTCTTCTTTCTTCCAAATTTGCCATCACTTGTAATCTACCCTAAATACATAAACAAGAACATAAAATAATTGAAGTCATATCACTCATTTGCTCAGTTACCTTCAGTAACTTATGGTCTCACTGTGAGTGAAAGGTAGAGTCATATAACACTTTACAAAACCATGTATATGCTCTGCCTGGTGTACTATTCTGAGCACATTGACGACTTTTCTCCCTTTCACCCTGTTCCAGCATTATTGCTGCCCTAACCTCATGGTGATTTGAAAATGCCAAGGATTTTCTTACATTAGATTCTTTAAATGTGTTTTCTCTGACTGAAAATACTGATCTCCAGATATCCACCATGATTGTTTTACCTCTTTGTACCTTTCATTCATTCAAATGCTACTTTTTCCACCACAACTTCCTTAATTTCCTTTGTTAAAATTAAATGAAATTCATAGTTTACTTTTCCTGCTTTGCTTTTCTTCACAGAATTTATCTGTGCAGAAAGTAGGAAAAACCACTAGGCCATTCAGCTATGACCTAAACCAAATCTCCTATGATTATACAGTGCAAGTGACAAATAGATTCAAGGGATTAGATCTGATAGACAGAGTGCCTGAAGAACTATGGACAGTTCATGACATTGTACAGCAGGTAGTGATCAAGAATATCCCCAAGAAAAAGTAATGCAAAGAGGGAAAATGATTATCTAAGGAGGCCTTATAAATAACTGAGAAAAGAAGAGAATCTAAAGGCAAAGGAGAAAAGGAAAAATATACCCATCTGAATGCAAAGTTCCTAAGAATTGCAAGGTGAGATAAGAAAGCTGCCTCAGGGATCAATGCAAAGAAATAGAGGAAAACAATAGAATGGGAAAAACTAGAAATCTCTTCAAGAAAATTAGAGATACCAAGGGATTGACTATGCCAAAGCCTTAGACTGTGTGGATCACAATAAACTCTGGAAAATTCTAAAAGAGATGGGAATACCAAACCACCTGACCTGCCTTTTGTATGCAGGTCAAGAAGCAACAATTAGAACTGGACATGGGACAACAGACTGGTCCCAAATGGGAAAGGAGTATGTCAGGGGTGTATATCATCACCCTGCTTATTTAACTTACATGCAAAGCACATCGTGAGAAATGCTGGGCTGGATGAAGCACAAGTTGAAATCAAGACTGCTGGGAGAAAGATCAATAACCTCAGATATGCAGATGACACCACTCTTATGGCAGGAAACGAAGAAGAACTAAATAACCTCTTGATGAAAGTGAAAGAGAAGGGGGGAAAATTTGACTTAAAAGTCAATTATCAGAAAACTAAGATCATGGAATTCATTCCCATCACTTCATGCCAAATAGATGGGGAAACAATAGAAACAGTGAGAGACTTTCTTTGTTTGGGCTCTAAAATCCCTGCAGATGGTGAGTGCAGCCACTGAATTAAAAAGGTCTGCTCCTTGGAAGAAAAGCTATGACCAATTTAGACAACATATTACAGGGCAGAGACATTGCTTTACCAACAAAGGTCCATCTAGTCAAATCTATGGTTTTTCCAGTAGTCGTGTATGGATTTGAGTGTTGGAATATAAAGAACGCTGAATGCCAAAGAATTAATGCTTTTTATCTGTGGCATTGGAGAAGACTCTTGAGAGTACCTTGGACTGCATGGAGATCAAACCAGTCCATCCTAAAGGAAATCAGTCCTGGATATTCATTGGAAAGACTAATGCTGAGACTGAAACTCCAAAACTTTGGCCACCTGATGTGAAGAACTGGCTCATTGTAAAAGACCCTGATGCTGGGAAAGATTGAAGGTGGAAGGAGAATGGGATGACAGAGGATGAGATGTTTGGATAGCATCGACATGAGTTTAAGTTAGCTCCCGGAGATGGTGATGGACTGGGAAGCCTGGAGTATCGCAGTCCATGGGGTCACTAAGAGTCAGAGTCGACTGAGCAACTGAACTGAACAGAACTTATCACTTCCAATATATCCTGGGGCTTCATTATTTATTTTGTTATGTATCACCTGCACCATAGTGTACACTGCATGAAGGCAGAGCTTTTTGTCATTTTTGTCCACTGTGGTATCCACAGTACCTATCACAGTATATGGTACATGGATGACATCCATTATGAATGAATGAATGTTAGTCTCATTATCTTTTATGTTTAATTTTCCATTTTCAGTCTTCAATCCTTGGAAATATGCTCACAGAAAGTAGCAATGTTCAGGAAGAAAAGTTTAACATTTTATTTCATCTTACAATCTTGAGACTTTTTTTTCCTGTGGCCCTTAACAAAATTAATTGCGTTCTTGCTGTCGTCAGTTCTGATGCACTAAGATAATCAGACCTGAAAACTTACTTGAGAAAAGTAACTTCCTTAGTGCTCTAGGATTAAGATGAAGCAATCTTCTGCATCCTAATTTAGCTTTTTTAAATTTTGTTCTCATTTCTTACATTTTGCATTTTATCATTTATTATAAATCCTAAAAATGTCATAGTATCATCTATTTTGAAATATGAATTACTTTCTAGTTTGTATTGTATGAGAAGATGTTTGCAGTTTTAATTTTCTTAAATCATTACACAGATACATTATATCACACACATCAAACCAAAAGGCAATTAATAGCATGTTGGTTTTAAATATGAGACACAATGCCTTTATCTCAAGGAATGCTGCTAATGATATATCAAATATGATTATGCTATAATCACAAAGGGCATTATCTATGTGATGAATTTTAGGAAGTTAATCAAATAGTTTCTTATCAATTTTATTCAATCAGCACACAACTTAGGTCGTTTTCATAAAGGAATTTTAAGAGGTAAAAGTAAAACATTATGGGTGTTGGCCACTCCATCAAAACAGACATTAAACTTAAAAAACGATAAGAATCTATTATTTTGTAACTCTGTACTCTGATCTCCTCTTCATGGATCACAGCCTTGTCATGGTTAAGGGGCTTGTGTAACTCAGTGAATCTATGTTCCATGCAGTGCAGGGCCGCTCAAGACAGACAAGTCATATGAAAAGTTCTGACAAAATTTGGTCCACTGGAGGAGGAAATGACAACCCACTCCAGTATTTTTCCTGGAGAACCCCATGGACAGTATGAGAAGGAAAAAATATATGACATCAGAAGACTCCCGGGTTGGAAGGTGTCCAATATGCTCCTAAGGAAGAGTGGAAGGCAATTGCTAATAGCTCCAGTGAGAATACCTGGCTGGGCTAAAGCAGAAATGATGCTCAGCTGTGGATGTATCTGGTTATGAAAGTAAAGTCATGCTATAAACGACAATATTGCATTGGAACCTGGAATGTTAGGCCTATGAATCAAGGTAAATTGGAAGTGGTCAAGCAGGAAATGGCTAGGTTGAATATCAACATTTTAGGAACCATCAGACTGAAATAGATGCGAATGGGAGAACTTATTTTGGGTGACCATTTTATCTAATACGGTGGGCAAGAATCCCTCAGATGAACTGAAGTAACCCTAATTGTCAACAAAAGAGGCTGAAATGAAGTAATTGGATGTAATCTCAAAATGACAGAATGATCTCAGTTCGTTTCCAAGGCAAATCATTCAGCATCACAGTAATCCAAGTCTGTTCCCTGACCACTAATGTGCAAAAAGCTAAAGTTGACAGGTTCTATGAAAACCTACAAGATCTTCTAGGACTAACACCAAAAAAAGATGCAGTTTTCATAATACAGGATTGGAATGCAAAAGTAGGAAGTCTAGAGATAACCAAAATAGCAGGAAAGTTTGGTCTTGAAGTACAAAATGAAGCAGGGCAAAGGCTAACAGAGTTTTGTCAAGACAATACACTGGTCATAGTAAACACCCTTTTCCAGCAACACAAAAACAGTACCACACATGGACATCACTAGCTGGTCAATACCAAAATCAGATTAATATACAGTGAAATGTTTTTGATCTTTAAATTTCAGAGAGTAGACCTTACAGACATAATTTGATAAAGTTTGTGGAGTAGAAATCACAAAAGTAAAAGTCATTCTGTTTATTTATTTTTTTTAAGTCATTCTCTTTAAAGACTGGAAAAAATTGAGCAGGATACAGCTTTACTCTATGTAACATTTCACTGCCTGGTTGACTAATTATCAGTTCCATTCTCAAGCCTGAGATATGTTTTTACAAGATTGAATTCCAATCTTGACAAAACTATATCTCCAAGATTCGTATGGTTAGCTCTTAGTTCTATAAATGACACTTCAAATGGAAGATGATTCATCAGTTTCAAACCTTTCTTGAAGTGTAATACAGGATGAAAATTAACCTGGCAAATATAATTAACATTCATGGGTTATTAATTACTCTTGTAAGAAAAGTGTGTTCATTTTAAAGGGCTTGATTAAAGCACACATTTCCTTAATTTGGCAGTGTAAGTGGAGTATGTGTAAATATTTAAATAATTTTTGCTTCACTTTCTTACAATTTAAAATGTTTTTTTAGAACTTGATTTTGCATCAGTCTTTCCACTTTATCCAAGCTTGTATTAGCCAGCTCAGGCTACTATAACAAAATACCATAGGCTGGCTGTCTTAAATAAAATATATCTATTTCTCATAGAGTAAATTCTCACAGTTCTGGAAGGTGGAAAGTTGATCATTAGGGTGCCCATAGACTCTGATCCTGGTAAGGGCCTTCTTTGACTTATAGATGGTTGCCCTCCTTCTGTATGCTCACATCAGAGAGAGAAAATGCTAGCTCTGATCTCTCTTCTTCTTTTTATAAGGAGACTAATCACACCATGGAGGCCCCACCTGCCTGTTTATCTAAGCTCCATTACCTCCCAGAAGTGCATGCTCTGTCACTGAGTTGTGTCTGACTCTTTGAGATCCAATGGACTGTAGCCCACCACATTTCTCTGTCAATGGTATTCTCCAAGCAAGAATACTGGAGTACGTTGCCATTTCCTTCTCCAGGGATTCTTCCCAACCCCGGGATCGAAACTGAGTCTCTTGCATCTGCTTAATTGGGAGGCAGATTCTTTTACTACTGAGCCACCAGGAAACCCTGGACACCTACCTCTAAATACAAATCACTTTGGGAGTTAAGGGCTTCAACATATGAATTTTCAGAAGTTGCAAACATCCAATACATAGCAAATCTTCATAAATTAAAAAAAAGTCCAGAGTCATAGGAGATGGTATTCAGTGGTGACACATCCAAGCAAGACTTGTATAGAATAAAACATGTTTGATTAAATATAATAATATTCATTGTTAAGTAGAAATTAAAAAACAAAAACATCTGAAAATAAACTGTATGTTTACCATAATCAACACTGGTGACCACTCTTTTGAAATATGTAATGGTAGTATTTGTATAACCAAATGCTTGAGGCATGTATAAGTTTCTTAGGGTTACTGGGCAAATTACAACAAAATTGATGGTTTAACACATTTTTTTTTTTTTCTCTTACTGTTGCGGAGGCTAGAACATTAAATCAAAATCAAGGTGTTTGTAGGACCATACTCCCTTAGAAGACTCTAGGGAGAAACTTACCTTGACTGGATCAGCCCCTAGAGGTTCATGGAAAGCCTTGGCTTGTATCAGCATAATCCCATCTCTGCCTTTGTTATCATGTGACCTTCTTGCTTGTGTCTTTGATTTCTCTAATTTTTCTTAATAAGGCCACTGGTCATTAAATTTAGAATCCCTCTTATTCTAAATGTTTGTTTCCTAAGATTCTTATTTAGATTATATCTGTAAATATCTTGCTTCCAAATAAGCTCACATTCACAGGCATTGGTGGGGAGATGGAGAGCACCAGGTTCTACAACTTGTCCATAATTTTGGGTAATATTATTCAAGGATAATTACTATAGGCTAGGTGCTTGCTAGAGTTCAGTGTCAGTTCAGTTCAGTCGCTCAGTCGTGTCCGACTTTTTGCGACCCCATGAATCGCAGCACGCCAGGCCTCCCTGTCCATCACCAACGCCCAGAGCTCACTCAGACTCATGTCCATCGAGTCAGTGATGCCGTTCAGCCATCTCATCCTCTGTCGTCCCCTTCTCCTCCTGCGCCCAATCCCTCCCAGCATCAAAGTCTTTTCCTGTGAGTCAACTCTTCTCATGAGGTGGCCAAAGTACTGCAGTTTCAGCTTTAGCATCATTCCTTCCAAGGAAATCCCAGGGTGGATCTCCTTTAGAATGGACTGGTTGGATCTCCTTGCAGTCCAAAGAACTCTCAAGAGTCTTCTCCAACACCACAGTTCAAACACATCAATTATTTGGCACTCAGCCTTCTTCACAGTCCAAATCTTACATCCATACATGACCACTGGAAAAACCATAGCCTTGACTAGACAGACCTTAGTCGGCAAAGTAATGTCTCTGCTTTTGAAAATGCTATTTATGTTGGTCATAACTTTCCTTCCAAGGAGTAAGCGTCCTTTAATTTAATGGCTGCAGTCACCATCTGCAGTGATTTTGGAGCCCCCAAAAATAAAGTCTGACACTGTTTCCACTGTTTCCCCATCTATTTCCCATGAACTGATGGGACCGGATGCCATGATCTTCGTTTTCTGAATGTTGTGGTTTAAGCCAACTTTTTCACTCTCCTCTTTCACTTTCAACAAGAGGCTTTTTAGTTCCTCTTCACTTAGTTTGAGATATATTTATGCTTCCCTATAAGAGAAGAACTTGTCCCTAAATCAGTTCATCTTGGCATCAATATAGGAGTGGGATTCAGAGATATATAGGTGTGGGGTATAAATCCTACCACGCTTAAAAACAAAACCATGTATACTAAATTCACAGAAAATCTGGAGTCTGAAGTTTAGTTCAAACCTTTGGTACCAAACAGTTTATGCAGTTAATGATGATCTTAGCCATGTGGCTAGTAGTTTGTTTGTTTGTTTGTTTCCCCCCCCTTATGTTGAATGCCAAACAATAATATCACCTAAAGAAAAATTAGAATGGAAGTTATCCACCCTTTAACAGAAAAAAATTTTAATATACTTTATTCTTTTTTCCTTTGTATAAATTTAATAGTGCTCTCTTTATAAATATTTTAAAGATTTTGATAAATTATATCCAATATTAATTAAATGCAAGTATAAATGCAATGAAATGTTACAGAGGACAGTCTGAATACTATACTACACCACTTTTTCAAGGTTTATATATGCCATAAATAATTATATCGAGTTAAAAAGAACTGAAAAAATCATGTTTTAAAAACCTAAAATCCTGAATAAGTTTAGCATGGTATTATTATTTACAAAACCTTATTTTTAAGTTCAGTTGACAATCAAAAGCTTCTTTATGAAAAACAGAAATATCTGCATTATTCAGAATAAATATTCCATTACTTTCAAAGAACAAAACACTGGATCAAGTCATCTGTGTTTAAACTGTTAATTTAGTCCACACAAATACTTAAAATTTTGTTTAGCTGTTTATTTTACAGTTTATTTTATCTAAAGATATAGTAGGAAATTCTAATTTTTATTTTATTATTTTCTTTTGCCATTCATTTGCCAAAAATTATTTTAATCCAAGGAGACAACTAAAACACAAACAAACACAATGATCCTTCTTTTATGAATCATTAATCCATTTAAATTATAATTAGGGCTACTGCTATTCAAGAGTTGGAGTGTACATTATAGCCAATGGCTATATATAGTATTTGTAGTTGAATAACTGCAGAGCAGAAGCTGAAAAAATAAATAATGTATAAAACCAGCTTAAAACAGATGATAGTACTTTTATGCCACATGGCTGTCTCAAAATTGGTAGTTTTAGGGCTTTATGCTACTGTTGGATTTAGGCTTTTGACAAGGCATTTATGTCTGACTTTTTGCTTTCTTATTTCCATGCCCTACTATAAAATTGTCCTATAGAATGGCATTTGAACTAAGTATTCTTGGGGGTTTGTTGATGGGAAGGCATACTGCCTTGGCAATTTCACATAATTTGTAATTAGTGTTTACTAAAGGATTTTGCTATCTAAAAAGTGTCTAAATTTGATCAGTGTAAACCAAAGTAGTATGTGTTTTTAAGTCATAAGGCAGCAATCACTAAATACAGAAATTTTTAGGTAGTTTGAAATCTCATTTGATATTATTGGTTTACTAATAATTGCAAGGAAACTTACTAATATTTATGCTAATTTGAGTTTGATTCCACTAGAGAAACTGAGTTCCACAGGCAGATACAACTCAGTGCCTAATTTACAGAAGTTCTTTCTCCAATCCCTCCTATGAGCCAAAGGAAGACAAAGAATGTGAATCAGTGAGCCTATGCCATGAGTCTGTGTTAAACAAATCTTTGTTTAGCAAAACATTTGGAGATGTTCTATGACTCTGTTGGAAGCTGTCCTGATACCCAGGACAAACAGTGCATAAATTAAAGTTTTGATTAGTTTTGCTATTCTTAACATGCTGCCCTTTGGAGAATTCTAATATATGTCAACATATAGATAACACTTGTTAAGAACATGTACTCAGAATCAAAAGATCCGTGTTTGCATTCCTGTTAATTATTATAACATATACACAACTATTTGATGATCTTTTTAGAAATTGTCACAAATACTTAAGTTTCTTCATAATTAAAAAATTAATCTGTCTCAGAAAACTTTGATGCTCAGTTGGTAAAGAATCCTCCTGCAATACAGGAGACCCTGGTTTGATTCCTGAGTTGGGAAGATCCACTGGAGAAGGGGTAGGTTACTCCCTTCAGTATTCTGGCCTGGAGAATTCCATGGAATATACAGTCCATGGGGTCCCAAAGAGCTGGACACGACTGAATGACTTTGACTTTCATTTTTCAGAAAACCTTGCCCCAGAAAGATAATAGCTGTCAATTAAATAATAACTATCAGAAGAAGAAACTTAAGCCTTTTTAGAACTTTTTGGAAAAAAATGAAATATATAAGTGATACATTGTGATACTGTTTACACTAAATTGGAATAATATGAATTGGCACAGTTTTCTGTGACAGTATCTCATACCAAGTACTTTTCTTAAGCTTTACAATATTGGGTTTCAGTTGTACCTATCAAACTTTGTAAAATTATAATAAGTCTTCTGCATGCCTGTATTACTGGAATTTATAATAAGAAATATGTATTTTGATTTTGTCCCCTTCTCTGGCACAAAGTTCCTAAACTCTTGGAATTTCCTAAGTGATGAGAGTGATAACCTAAGTTAACCTAAGGATAGGAGCAATGACTAAGGATACCAAATCTGTGGTTAGATGGTTGGAACTTTCAGTCCCACCCTGACTCCTGGATAGGGGAGAGAGATTGGAGATTGAATCAGTTGTCAATGGCCAATGATTTAATCAACCATGCCTATGTAATGAAGCCTCTAAAAACACCCTAAAGGGTAAGGTTCAGAGAGCTTCCAAGTTGGTGAACACATGGAGCTCCACACCCTTTCCCCATAACTTCCCCCACATATCTTCCTTTGGCTATTTTTGACATATAACCTTTTATAATAAATCAGTAATCTAGTTAGTAAAATATCTCCCTGAGTTTTGAGAGCTACACTAGCAAATTAATCAGACTCAACCAAACAAGGTATCCTGGAAGCCTCTGTATTATAGCCAGTCCGTCAGGTGACCACCCGGACTTGTGATTGGCATTCTGAGATGGAGGAGTTTGTTAGAACCGCCAATTTGTATCCAGTCAGTTAGAAGCACGGGTAATCTAGAGTAGGGATTGATGGGAAGCAATCTTATAGGACTGAAACCTTTATCTGTGGAATCTGAAGCAATCTCTAGGTAGATTACATCAGAATTGAGTTAAATTGTTGGACAAATATCTGGTGTCAGAGTCTTGTTCACTGATGTGGTGGTAACCCTTCTACCACACCCTGAAATTGTTGTCCAAAATCTAAATTCCATATATATGTGATGAAGAATAATTAAGTTTTAGTTTCACTTCTTTGTCTACCTAGATTACTTAGTAGGCAGATTCATTATTTACCAACCGGGGTTATGAATATTCTTTATTCTTATCTTTCACTATAAGCAGAGAGAAGTGATTCATATGGAGCCTAAACAACAAAAACTGTTATGTATTGTTTTAATTTAATGAAAGTTAGGGAGTGTTTAAATAGTTAAAATATTACTTGCAAATAACCAGAGAATGCAAATATATCTTTGGATATAAAGTTTTTTTCATTAAGATACCTATTTTATGTTCTGAAAACACATGTGCATGAAATGCTTGTCAAAGAGATCTAAGCTGATTGCAAGAACATATTAAAGGAAATCACACTCACCATGTTAAGCCCCATAGCACAGCTTATATATCATCAGTTCAGTTCGGTCACTCAGTTGTGTCTGACTGTTTGCGACCTCATGAATCACAGCATGCCAGGCCTCCCTGTCCATCACCAACTCCCAGAGTTCACTCAGACTCATATCCATCGAGTTGGTGATGCCATCCTGTCAACTCATCCTCTGTCATCCCCTTCTCCTCCTGCCCCCAATCCCTCCCAGCATCAGAGTCTTTTCCAGTGAGTCAACTCTTATATATCATAAATCACGCTTTGTCAGGCAGCCTCAGGAGGAGCAGGGAATAGCAGGACAAAATGATGAATTTGATCTTTCATGCCTTTGATTTATTAATAACTAGTTAGACTATGGAGTATCTTGGAAGAATCACATCAAGGGTGGGAACTTATTTGCAGAAACCTTTTTCTTTTTTTCTATAGTAGTGTCAATATTATTTGACATACTCATATGAAAGAGGGCGGAACTACTTTATGATTGCTCATGTCAACTATTAATAATCTCCCTTTTTTCTAGAAAAAAATCACTTTTTATCTTTCTATAAGCTAACCTTGTCAATATTACTTTATTTCTGCTAAGTCCTAAGATTGCATTTTAATTCTGACAAAGCATTCACAGATTGCTGTAATATATTTCTCCTCATTCAAATCTTATAAACCTAGGTTGAATTATTCAAAAGATCTTGTAATATATTCTGTTTGGTTTAAAAAAAGTAACATCAGCAAACATTATCCTCAATGGTGAAAAATTGAAAGCATTTCCCCTAAAGTCAGGAACAAGACAAGGGTGCCCACTTTCACCGCTACTATTCAACATAGTTTTGGAAGTTTTGGCCACAGCAATCAGAGTAGAAAAAGAAATAAAAAGAATCCAAATTGGAAAAGAAGAAGTAAAACTCTCACTGTTTGCAGATGACACGATCCTCTACAAAGAAAACCCTAAAGTCTCCACTAGAAAATTACTAGAGCTAATCAATGAATACAGTAAAGTTGCAGGATAGAAAATCAACACACAGAAATCCCTTGCATTCCTATACACTAATAATGAGAAAATAGAAAGAGAAATTAAGGAAACAATTCCATTCACCATTGCAATGAAAAGAATAAAATACTTAGGAATATATCTACCTAAAGAAACTAAAGACCTATATATAGAAAACTATAAAACACTGGTGAAAGAAATCAAAGAGGACACTAATAGATGGAGAAATACACCATGTTCATGGATCGGAAGAATCAATACAGTGAAAATGAATACACTACCCAAAGCAATCTATAGATTCAGTGCAATCCCTATCAAGCTACCAACTGTATTTTTCACAGAGCTAGAACAAATAATTTCACAATTTGTATGGAAATACAAAAAAAACTCGAATAGCCAAAACAATCTTGAGAAAGAAGAATAGAACTGAAAAAAATCAACCTGCCTGACTTCAGGCTCTACTACAAAGCCAGAGTCATCAAGAGAGTATGATACTGGCACAAAGACAGAAATATAGATCAATCAACAAAATAGAAAGCCCAGAGATAAACCCACACACCTATGGACACCTTATCTTTGACAAAGGAGGCAAGAATATACAATGGATTAAAGACAATCTCTTAAGTGGTGCTGGGAAAACTGGTCCACCACTTGTAAAAGAATGAAACTAGAACACTTTCTAACACCATACACAAAAATAAACTCAAAATAGATTAAAGATCTAAACATAAGGCCAGAAACTATAAAACTCCTAGAGGAGAACATAGGCAAAACACTCTCCCACATAAATCATAGCAGTATCCTCTATAACCCACCTCCCAGAATATTGGAAATAAAAGCAAAAATAAACAATCAGGACCTAATTAAAATTAAAAGCTTCTGTAAAACAAAGGAAACTATAAGCAAGGTGAAAAGACAGCCTTCTGAATGGGAGAAAAGAATAGCAAATGAAGCAACTGACAAAAAACTAAACTCAAAAATATACAAGCAACTCAATTCCAGAAAAATAAATGACCCAATCAAAAAATGGGCCAAAGAACTAAATAGACATTTCTCCAAAGAAGACACACAGATGCCTAACAAACACGTGAAAAGGTACTCAACATCACTCATTATCAGAGAAATGCTAATTAAAACCACAGTAAGGTACCAGTTCATGCCAGTCAGAATGGCTGTGATCCAAAAGTCTACAAGCAATAAATGCTGGAGAGGGTGTGGAGAAAAGGGAACCCTCTTACACTGTTGGTAGAAATGCAAACTAGTAGAGTCACTATGGAGAACAATGTGGAGATCCCTTCAAAAACTGGAAATAGAACTGCCTTATGACCCAGCAATCCCACTGCTGGGCATACACACCAAGAAAACCAGAATTGAAAGAGACATGTGTACCCCAATGTTCATCGCAGCACTGTTTATAATAGCCAGGACCTGGAAGCAACCTAGATGTCCATCAGCAGATGAATGGATAAGAAAGCTGTGGTACATATACACAATGGAGTATTACTCAGCTGTTAAAAAGAATACATTTGAATCAGTTCTAATGAGGTGGATGGAACTGGAACCTATTATACAGAGTAAAGTAAACCAGAAAGAAAAACACCAATACAGTATACTAACGCATATATATGGAGTTTAGAAAGATGGTAATGATAACCCTGTATGCGAGACAGCAAAAGAGACACAGGTAGAAGAGTCTTTTGGACTCTGTAAGAGAGGGAGAGGGTGGGATGATTTGGGAGAATGGCATTGAAAAGTATAATATAATATAAGAAACGAATCACCAGCCCAGGTTTAATGCAGGATACAGGATGCTTAGGGCTGGTGCACTGGGATGACCCAGAGGGATGGTATGGGGAGGGAGGCGGGAGTGGGGTTCAGGATGGGGAACGTGTGTACACCCATGGCAGATTCATGTTGATGTATGGCAAAACCAATACAATATTGTAAAGTAATTAGCTTCCAATTAAAAATAAATAAATTTAAATTAAAAAAATGTAACATCAGCATGTATATGAAATTGGTTTTTGTTTACTTTTTCACTATATTTAACTGACTTTTAAAAGAATCTTTGATAATTTTCAAGACATCTATTATTTTACTTAGAGCCTTAAATTCATTCTACAAATATCCACTGAAGATCTACAGTGTGCAGGCACTGGGCTAGGCAATGGTGACATATCACGGTGAGCAAAGTCAAGCTCTCCTTTTCTTCCTGGAGTATGTATTCTGACTAAGCACTGAGAAGGAAAGGTGATGGCACATTAGAGAGACTTGAGAAAACGGCTCGCTTGATTCTATGTAGACTGTTCTTAAGGAAGACTTCTTACAGAGTTGGTACTTGGGTTTCAATCAGAAATTCAAGGGGGAGTTAGCTAGGTAATTAAGGGGGGAAAGTGTTTCTCAGCAGAGGGGACATGGTATACAAGGTTGTTTGAGCCACATTAAGAGCATGTGTGTGTGGGGGGGGCGGGGGTTGCTCAGTCATGTCTGACTTTGTGACCCCATGGACTGTAGCCCGCAAGGCTCCTCTGTCCATGGAATTTTTCAGGCAAGAATACAGTAGTGGGTTGCCCTTCCCTTCTCCAGAGAATATTCCTGACCTAGAAATGGAACCCATGTCTCTCACATTGCAAGCAGATTCTTTACCATCTGATCCACCAGGGAAGCCCAGGAAAGAGCATGGTACATTCTCAAAACTAAAGGAAGGCATGAGTTAATGGGCCACAGAAAGCTGGAAGGAGAGGCTCCATTTCCATCTAAGAATTTAGAGTTTTTCCTACAAAAATGAAAACACGTTTTTTGAAAGTGCTTATTGAGGAAACTAACATTCTAATATTAAGGTTTTCGAACATTTTCTATCTTTTGGAGATTACAGAAAAGCATGCAGAGAAACAGGTTGAAAGGTTATTGCAGTTATTCATGTTAGAGAAGAGTAGTTTGTAGCAGATTAATACTGATCATGTCATCTAGCATAATATTATTGTCATATATATATAATTTTTGCATTACTTTTAATTTTGGAACATTAAAAGTTTAACTGATTACTGATCTTTTACACCCTCTTAAATTTTGTGCCCAAAGTGAGTGGTTTACCTGCTTCATCCAAGTCTTGGCCTTGTGTATTTTGTTTTTTTTTTTTTTTAGTGAGGTGTATCTGATTTATAATATTTTATTAGTTTCATTTATATAACATAGTGATTCAAAATTTTATAGATTATACTCCAGTTAAAATGATATAAAATATTGGCTATATTCCCTGTGGTGGGCAATGTATCCTTGTAACATTCATTTTATATGTAATAGTTTTGACCTCTTAATTCCCTTCCCTTATTTTAGCCTTCCCCCAATTGGTCTCCCTGCTGGTAACCACTAATTTGTTCTGTGAGTCTATTTTTTTATCTAGTCATTTGTTTTAGTTTTTAGATTCCTCAAATAAGTGATAGCTTATAGTATTTGTCTTAGTCCGACTTATTTCACTAACCATAATACCCTCCAGGTCCATCTATGTTGTTGCAAATGGAATAATTATTTTGTTTAGGTTGAGTGGTATTCCATCCACATCCTCTTTATCCATTCATCTATTGATAGACATTTAGATTGCTTCCATATCTTGGCTATTGTAAGTAATGCTGATATGAACATTAAAGTGTGTATATCTTTTTGAATTAGAGTCTTCATTTTCTTCAGCTATATACCCAAGAGTGGAATTGCTGGATCATATAATATTTGTAATTTTAATTTTTTGAGGAATCCCATCCTGTTTTTCATAGTGGCTTCACCAATTAGCTTTCCCACACACAATTACAGCAGTTATCTTTCACCGATATCCTTGCCACCATTTGTTATTTGTTGTCTGTTTGAAGATAGCCATTCTGAAAGATGTATGGTGATATGTCATTGTGGCTTTGATTTGCATTCCTTGGATTAAAGGATGTTGGACATCTTCTCAAGTACTTGTTGGTCATCTGTATATCTTCTTTGGAAGATATCTATTTAGGTCTTCTGCCCATGTTTTAATCAGGTTGTTTGTTTTCTTAATATTGAGTTGTATGAGTTTTTAATATATTTTGGATATTAACCTCTTCTCTGCCATATCATTTGGAAATATTTTCTCCCATATAGTAGATTGTTCCTTTTTGTTTTGTTGATGGTCTCATTAACTAAAACAATAGCAACTGACAAATTAAAAACTATATTTTCCTTAGCTGATTTTGAAAATTGCTTCTTTCAAATGCCTCAGAGAGGTAGACATTTCTGTACTGAATGCATAATGTTTGATAATGTTATAATAATCTGAGGGATGATCCCAAAACCTGAAATTAAATTTTCTTAATATTGTCTGTAATATGAAAATAATATAATTGCATAATAGGATGGATTAGTCCTGAATTTAACAATATTCCTCTGTCTATACATACTCATTTCTGCAACTATTTTAAATATATCTGATAGAGTTAACATTATGTCAGTATTGCTCTTTAGTAAACCACTAATTTTCTGGAAATTTAAAGATAGAGTAGGCTTCCTGCATTCTATCTTTAAACACTATCATTTATTTCTGTTAATCCTGGTAAGCACTGACTATCTGGAGTTACTCTTTCCAGTTCTTATTGGGTGCTTGGAACACCTATACACACCATATACTACAGTGAGTTTTTTAAAGGGTTATTTGAAGATTGTTTACCAAGTGAAGAGCAAATTTTCTTGGAAAGTTGACTCTAGGACATCTGTAAAATGATTTGTGCAATAACTGATTAAAGAGGAAAAGGGACATTATTGAGGGGGTAACAGGCAGGAAGGTCAAAGGTCTCCAAACGGAGGAACTAGCCTGCAAGTGTCAGACATTTTTATCTCTTAAGCTGCAAAAGGAAACAAACTAGAGATATTTTTTCCTTCTCTATACAAATTTAAAAGGAGGTTTCTCTTAAAATACTGTGTTGCCATAATGACATCTGGTTTCACCTGAAGTTAACTATTCTCACACCCAGAGATAACCAATGCATTTCTCTTATGGAAATGTTTGTCTTAAGTTATGCTAATGTACTATACATTTACCCCAAATTCTGTCTTCAAGTCAGTTAGCCTCTTGGCTCAGAACCTACTTGACAAACCAGTATGTTATAGTCAGATATTGTTCCCCTAATCTGTGTAAATGAAACAATTTGTATGGTGATCTGCCCTTCTTCATGATTCAAATTAATCATTTTACGGCCCAGGATGAACCATTTGGTGCCAAGATTATCCCAAAATCCATCTTATGGGTGAGGGGCCTGGTGCCATTCTGAGTTTTAAGATATTCCTTGCTTTTATTAACAGACTGCTAGTGACTATATAATATCCAGTTGAAGACTAGCAGGGGGGTACTCTTTCTGCCCCTTTCTAATGCCTATGTCAGAAGCTTTTTCTATCTCCTTTATACATTAATAAAACTTTATTACACAAAAGTTCTCAGCAATAAAGCCTCGTCTCTGGCCCCAGATTGAATTCTTCTCCTCCGGAGGCCAAGAATCCCGGCTTGTTTGAGTGATTCAACAATAGCTTTTCATTATCTAGTGAGTAAATTTGCCATGTGTCCCAAATACTCTGTTCCTACATATTGTAGAGCTTGAACTTTGGTGGCTAGGAGCATACCATAATCTCTTTAGAGAAATTTATCTAGTAGCCTTAAGAAAATATCACAAAAAAATTACCTTTTTGGTTTTCTTATAATTTGTTTTATTTTCTAATAGCTGTCTAACCATGTGCTCATTTCAGTCTCAACCTTATGTAACACTGTTAACAACTAGAAAGTTTGTTTTACAAAATTCTGGTTAATTCCACATAAGACATTAGAGGATTTTTGGTTCTCTGTGAAAAAGCAGCCACTCATTTGTTCCTTGTCCAGTTCCTTGTGCAGAACCTATGTACGAAGCTTCTCCTTGATTCAAAATATATAAGGGAGGCACAGCTTACTCAGGTAAATCCAGTCATGAATAAAACCCCACTAGGAGTGGAATGAGCAAACCCTCTTGTTAGTTTGCAAAGACTCTACTCTCATGCAGGAAGGAAGCTATGGATAACTTTGATAAATTAGAAAGGTATGTACAGGATAATCTGGAACATATAACAAAATAAACTAGCATGATTTAGGGGAGATAGAATCAGAAAACCGATCCCCAGGGAAACAAGGAGAAACTATTTAAAGGTATATAAAACAAAGGAATATGGCTGTAGAGAGAGATTTTAAAAATGAGAAAAGGCTAATGAGGAAGTCAAGGTTTGTAGACGTCTATTAAATTTCTGTTACTATAAAATAATTCAACTGAGAAGCTTTAAGATTAGGATCATGGTGCAACCATAAGTGTTTTCAAATTATAGCAATGACTTTAATGTGAAGCATAGATTTTCATTAAGTCACTCTTTGCTACCCCATGGACTGCAGCATGCCAGCTTTCCATGTACTTGACTATTTCCAGTACTTTGCTCAAACTCATGTCTATTGAGCCATCTAACCACCTAATCCTCAGTTGTCCCCTTCCTTCTGCCTTCAGTCTTTCCCATAATCAAGGTCTTTTCCAATGAGTCAGCTCTTCTCATCAGGTGGCCAAAGTATTGGAGCTTCAGCTTCACCTTCATCATCAGTCTTTCCAGTGAATATTCAGGGTTGATTTCCTTTAGAACTGACTGATTTGATCTCCTTGCTGTCCAAGGGACTCTCAAGAGTCTTCTCTTGGAAGGCATCAATTCTTCAGCACTCAGCCTTTTTTATTGTTCAGCTCTCATATCTGTACATGACTAATGGAAAAGCCATAGCTTTTACTAGATGGACCTTTGTCAGTAAAGTAATGTCTCTGCTTTTTATATGCCGTCTAAGTTTGTCATAGCTTTCTTCCAAGAACCAAGTGTCTTATAATTTCATGGCTGCAGTCACCATCTGAAGTGATTTTGGAGCTCAAGAAAATACATTTTGTCACTGATTCTATTGTTTCCCCATTTATTTGCCATGAAGTGATGGGACTAGATGCCATGATCTTTGTTTTTTGAATGTTGGGTTTTAAGCTAGCTTTTTCACTCTCTGGCTTTACCTTTGTCAAGATACTCTTTAGTCACTCTTCTCTTTCTGCCATAAGGGTCATGTCATCTGCATACCTGAAGTTATTGATATTTCTCCTAGCAATCTTGATTCCAGCTTGGGCTTCATCCAACCCAAAATTTTGCATGATGTACTTTGCATAGAAGTTAAATAAACAGGATGACAATATGCATCTTTGACATACTCCTTTTCCAATTTGGAACTAGTCCATTTTTCCATGTCTGGTTCTAACTGTTGCTTCTTGACCTGCAACAAGAAGCAAGGTTACACAGGACACAGGTAAGGTGGTCTGAAAATTCCCATCTTTTTGAGAATTTTCCACAGTTTATTGTGATCCATGCAGTCAAAGCATTTAACATAGTCAATGAAACATAAGTAGATTTCTTTTTTTCTCAAATTCTCTTGTTTTTCTATGATCCAATGGATGTTGGCAATTTGATCTCTGGTTCCTCTGCTTTTCAAAATACAGCTTGAACATCTGGAAGTTCTCAGTTCATGACCTGTTGAAGCCTGGCATGGAGAATATTGAGTGCTACTTTACTAGCTTGTGAAATGGGTGCAATTTTGTGTTATCTTGAACATTTTTTTGCATTGCCCTTATTTGGACTTGGAATGAAAACTGACCTTTCACAGTATGGATTACATGGTGTCAGGGATAGAAATGAAGTCATCATATAGAAGATTATTTCAGTAGGATGAAGAATGGGAGTAGCCTGTACAGTGGTGATAAACAAAAAATATTCCAAACAGAAGCAAAAGGAAGTACAAGCAACATCATTTTGATAGCTTTATTTCATTCAACTAGTATTTATTATGAGTATATAATGAACGGGAATACCACTTTGAGGAAAACTAAGTCCCATCCTTATGGAACTTTCACTTTAATGAAAGGAGATAGACAGAAATGAAATAAATGGATTCACAGATAGATATAGAAAATGATGACAGATTATCTTGTGGATGAGTGTCCCTTCAGAGAGCAAATCAAATCCAAATATTATAAGTCAGAGAGATGGTTGAAGTTTTTGAACAGCAACAAAAAGGCCATTGTGGCTAATAGATAATGAATGACTTGAAAAGAAGTAAGACATGAGAATAGAAGCAACCAAGAGCTGGGTCATTTAGACACTTGCTGCTGCTCCTGCTGCTAAGTTGCTTCAGTCATGTCCAACCCTGTGCAACCCCATAGACAGCAGCGCACCAGGCCCACCTGTCCCTGGGATTCTTCAGGCAAAAACACTGGAGTGGGTTGCCACTTCCTTTAGACACTTAGGTAATGATAAAATGTCTGAGTTATACTGTAAGTGAATTGGAAAAGCATTGCAGAGATTTGAGTAGAGGTGTGACTTTGTCACTCATAGAATCACTCAAAAATATTATAATGTAATGTCTGAGTTCATTATTGATCAACTGGGAGAAGAGTAATGCCATTTGCTGACAGCATAAGCATAGCCCTGGAGAAGGAGTAATTTTTGTTCGTTTGTTTTGTCTTTTGGAGGGGGGAAAGTATAAATTAGATGGTATGATAGGAAATAATTTATAAGTTCAACTTTCTATAATTATTCAAGTAATATCCAGATAGTATACTATAACAGAGAAGAAAATATGTTGATATACTTTAGTCATATCCATTGGCATACTTTTTGTTGAGTAATATGATGCAAATTAAAAAAAAAAAAAGAACTCAAAGTGAATGTTGCGAAGTTCTACAAGAAATGAAGTTTGTATGCACTATATTTAAGTTGATTTCCTACAATGACCTTAACAGAAAAGAAAAGAGATTGAAACCAATAAGTATGGCAGCTCAATGACTCTGAGGTCATTCAATCAAGAAACTAGACTATTTTTAAAATGTCCTTAGAAAAATATGAAGAATGGTTTATCCTACTAAAGAATGTATTGATACTTAAGTTCCATTTTATTTCTGAAATGGAATCATTTCCTGAGTATTCTCCAGAAATGTCTTGCTGCAATGATGTTTCCTTAACATTTCATTTTCAGAGTATCTTCAAATATTCATTCTGTTTATCTGAGGTTTGTTATTTATGAAACAAATACTATAACTGATATATGATTAAATTCTCTACTTAGTCTAATAAAAGTATAGTATTAACTACTTCTCATCATGCTATAGATAGATGAATAGATAGTCACAGGTAAGATCCTTTGAGAAGCTTACTTTGAGGTGGAAGCTATCACAAAAAACATTTACACTAGAGTAATTTTCTTATGTATCATAACATTGTTAATAGTGTAATCAGGACCTAAATGCAAGCCTGAATAACAAATGTATATTTCTCCCTACTTCTTTCTATTAGTCAAGGTGTCTTGGTATGAGGATTCAAAAATACTTTCTTCATTAGTACTTTAATTGTATCTTTAAGGCAAATCTTGATTTCTGAACTTTAGATATCTTAGTCTTTAATCCCACAGAATATAGCAATATGAGGATGGAAAGCACAATCTCCTAAAATCCATCATTGGGAGTTCTGATAAGCAGTGTCAACCATGTTTCCATTTCATGGTTCCCAAACAGATGAAATTTTTTTTTTCTACTGGGGACATCATATAAATATATTTACTTTAAAAAGCATAAAAATCATAACTTTTCATTTGGCATTTCAACAGGCCATTCCAGTGCATACTCCCACAATCTTTTGCTGTAAAATGTGTGATTTGGTCTAAAATAATACAATGGGAGATATGCCATATGATAAAGCACACTGCAATCCCTCTAATAGTAGCACTAAATGAGGCCCTAAAGCATGAAATATAAACCTATACTTGGAATGTGTGCCAATTTCTGCTAAAATAAATAGCTATCCCTTCAGAAAAGAAGAGTGACTTATAATCACTTTGCTATTAAGTAACCTTCAAAAGTGCTGGTGCATGATTGGGCTGTCTTCTCACTTAGCTTGCTGATGCCCTCTGCATGAACTACTTCCATCTTATGGTATTTTAGTGTGGTTCTGCTGGAGATGAACTCTCCCAAAATTCATCTGTCTGAAGTTACTTTATTTCACCTTCATTTTGAACTATATTTTCACTGAGTATAGAATTCTAGCCTGACAGTGTTTTCCCTTCAGCATTTTATAAATATTCTATTGTGTTTTGGACACCATTGATTCTAGAGAAAATTCATCCATGTGTATCACTAGTGAAAAAGTGAAACTCACTCAGTCATGTCAAACTCTTTGTGACCCCATGGACTATACAGTCGATGTAATTCTCCAGGCCAGAATACTGGAGTGGGTAGCCTTTCCCTTCTCTAGAGGATCCTCTCAACCCAGGTATTGAACCCAGGTCTCCCACATTACAGGTGGATTCTTTACCATCTGAGCCATATTTATGAGCTGATGAGTTAGAGAGAAACTAGTTCCTAGTGGGAAGTTCTGGTTGTAAGATGACTTTGTGTTTCATTGTCACTTGGTGTCCTAAGTCCAAGTACTCTATCTCTCCATGGCTTATTAACATGACAGAAGCTATCAAAATGTGAATAATCTCCCAGTGAAGATGATCTGTCCTAGTTTTATATCTCTAGGAGTCTATATTGTGATTTATCTCTTGGGACTTGCCATAAACACCACATATGGTCCTTTTCAATAACTTATACCACAAATATCATAAGATTTGATGTGTCATATGATCTAACTTACAAGGTTGTTTGTACTATACCCTGAACTGATAACTGTAAACCATCCCATTCTGAATCACACTCAAAACTGACAACTTTTCAAGTTATCCAGTATGTGGACCAGGGCAGTATTCTTAAATAGGGAATATTCAGCCTCCAAATCTGAGGAGGCCATCCAAGCAGTTTATGAAGTAATTTCATGTCACTTTATATATCTAGAAAATTCATAATTAATTCCAAGTTGGGTAATGCCGCTGTCACTAAATTTATCACCAGCTCCAACATGAAAATGTTACAGAATGACTCTTCACTTCAATTCTTTTTGCATACCTTTTCTAATGAAGTAATTCTCTGAAGTTAGAATAAATTGAACTCCTAGAGCAAATGTTAAAAAATTGTCTAGAAGTAAGGAAGCCTTAAGATGCTTTAAATGATATGTTGAAACATACTGGTCTTGAACATATAAAAGAGAGGAAAACTTGAATAATTTTATGTAAAATGTTAAGCATTTTCTCCCTGAAAATGAAAACTTCAAAACAAACTTTCAAATCAAACACTAATCAAACAACAATCATTTGACTTGTACATCATAGAATATTTTGAGCATTTCAAATTCTAATTTTCTACCAAAATATTTTATAAATGACACACCAATAGCACTTTTGCTTTTTCTCTAGTCAATATCCTTTGGTAATAAATTTTATTAATTATGGGAACAATTTTGGATATCATGTGAATCTTTTTGGATATATTTTATGCTTAGCAAAACTGTATTTAAGAACCATTTCCCTGTGCTGTTGTTATGTATTTACTCTGAGCACTGCTTTCACTTTTACATTTGGAAGAAACTGTCTGGACACTTACAATCACAGAGCTTAGGCAGTGGGAATTTGGCACTGTGTTTTCTAAGAACTCTGTATTGCTTTTAGCTTAATCAACATTTCACTCTTGGGCAGGAGTTTTTCTCTCCCCTTTAATTCTTTGGATAGTCAATTTTCCAGCCACAGCTCCCCACTTAAATGCAATGATATACTCCTTGACACTATACAGTTTCACTGGTCCAGTGTACTTCATTTTATATTCTCTATCCCAACTAGGATTCTCAAGTGAAAAAGTCTTATGGATTTCTGTCCAGTAGATGGTTAGCTTCCACTTGAATCATTTGTCCATCCATATTGCAATCCACTAGGTTATGTGGGTTTCAATGACATGAACAAGCAATGAAAATGTGAAAGGATTAGATCCCAGAGAAGAGGACTTGAGTGGGTGCTGTGCTGTGCGTAAGTCCAACTCTTTGCAGTTTCATGGACTGTAGCTTGCCAGGCCTCTCTGTGGGGATTCTTCAGGCAAGAATACTGGAGTGGGTTGCCATGCCCTCCTCCAGGGGATCTTCCCAACCCAGGTCTTCCTCATTGCAGGAAGATTCTTTGCCAATTGTGCCGCCAGGGAAGCCCCTTGAGTGGATGAGTTGCTTTAAAAATATTGGTACTCTAAACAAGAGTTGTACAAGCAGCTCCGTGGATCCTTAAGGAATTCACGAAGGTAAATCACTGGGTAACATGGATTGTAAGGTGGTGTGGACCAGGTGAGCTCTGGTCTATGCTGCCACCTCAGTCGTGTCTGACTCTTTGTGACTCCATAGACTGTAGCCCACTAGGATACTCTGTCCATGGGATTCTCCAGGCAAGAATATTGGAGTGGGTTGCCATGCCCTTCTCCAACTCAATCTTGTTTGTTTTATATATTGAGTCAATTATTTCATGAAAGATCTATGTTTGGAAAAACAAGTTTAAATTCCCTTGCTAAGATATTGGTGGCTTTTATAAACTTGTAGTTTAGTTTGAATCTCCCATGTAAAATGTATGAATACTTTTGACAGACTAACAAAAAAACAGATTTCCATGCATTTGGAATCTAACATAACTTATTAAATAGAACTCTCTAATACGAAATGTCTAAGTAAAGCCTTAATTACTCAAGGTTACAGAATTCAATATATCTGCAACTTTTGTTTGCCCAAGGAGACAAATACATTTCCTATTATAGATGGTTGACACGTGACAGCTTTATTGTGAATAAAGCACATTTTACTATGGTTTTAGATGAATACAGCTTTATATGTACTTAATTACCTCCCATTAGAGAAAAATTAAAAATGTATTATTTCTTTAGCCCATAGCTTTTTTTCTCTTATATAACAAAAAGTGTAAGGCATACTTAAAGTAAAGCAAGACTTTTTTAAAGGTAATAATATCCCATAGAATTTTAATGAAAGCTAATATGAAGACCACTTTTACATATCATTGGAGAAAATTGAGACAAGAATATAAGCCCAGATAACCTAAAGAATATTTCTATATTCCTCTCCATTTACCGAAGTTTTAAGAAATGCTGAAACATTTGAACATTAGAGAAAATAACCTAGAGACAAGTACAACATGTGTATTTCATAATGTGATATGCCTATTCCATTTCAGTGAAATGCAGAATAAAGCTACATATATTTCGTTGTTGGTCAGTCGCTCAGTCATGTTTGACTCTCTGTGACCCCATAAACTACAGCACACCAGGCTTCCCTCTCCTTCATCATCTCCCTGAGCTTGCTCAAGATCATGTCCATTGAGTCAGTGATACCATCCAACCATCTTGTCCTCTGCCATCCCCTTGTCCTTCTGCTTTCAATCTTTCCAAGCACATATATATTTATATGTCAGACTCTGAATATATACATATATATGTATATATATAGATATATATTTGTCATATATATATCAACCAAAAGGATATATTAAGTAAATGATATGCATGTAAATTATTAATTAATATGGAACATATGTGGATTACTCTTAGAAAATTCTCTATTATAATTATTAAGTATATTTTAACTTACAAATTTAATGACAATTATTATGAGCCCCATCTTATGATTTTATTTTGCATAGTACACTTATATAGGTTTAATACTTTTAATTAATAATTCATAGAGTAAAAATGTTTTAAAAAGAAAAATAAAAATAGAAAGAAAAATAATTTGTATTTTGTGTCATTATACAGTATTAAAATTCCATATTATTCTATTAACTGATCAATTTTAAATCCTTAAATCTGTCTGGAGTTTCCAATGTTAATGTTTAGAAAGAAGAATAAAAACAGAAGAAAATATTGAAAATTCAATGTAAACTATACTTGATGTATGAATATTAAAAATACTGTCTTTAAATATTTCTATTAAAAAGATAAATAAATATTTCTATACTATGTCAAAAAGCATAATGAGAGATAGAAAAACATATAATTTCTCCCTACAAATATAAAAGTGAGATAAAATATATAAAAATATTTTTATTGAAGCAAAATTTGCACACACTGATTCTCAATACATATAATTTGAAAAGTTTTGTCATACTAGCATCTGAGAAAATACCATGAAAATTAAGATAATCAAAATATATATTTACTCCCAAAGTGATTTTTTGTGCTTTGTGATCCTTCTCAATACTCTTCCACTGCTCCATTTCCATGCAATTTCTCATGTATTTGAAATATTATGGAATAGTTTGCACTATGTAGAATTTAGCTTATATGCAGAGTACATCATGAGAAATGCTCGGCTGGAAGAAGCACAGGCTGGAATCAAGATTGCTGGGAGAAATATCAATAACTGCAGATGTGCAGATGACACCACCCTTATGGCAGAAAGTGAAGAGGAACTGAAAAGCTTCTTGATGAAAGTGAAAGTGGAGAGTGAAACAGTCGGCTTAAAGTTCAACATTCAGAAAAGGAAGATCATGGCATCTGGTCCCATCACTTCATGGGAAATAGATGGGGAAACAGTGGAAACAGTGTCAGACTTTATTTTGGGGAGCTCCAAAATCACTGCAGATGGTGACTGCAGCCATGAAATTAAAAGAGGATTACTCCCTGGAAGAAAAGTTATGACCAACCTAGGTAGCATATTGAAAAGCAGAAACATTACTTTGCTGACTAAGGTCCATTTAGTCAAGGCTATGGTTTTTCCAGTGGTCATATATGGATGTGAGAGTTGGACTGTGAAGAAAGCTGAGCACCGAAGAATAAGAGTTGACCATTGGAAAAGATTTTGATGTTGGGAGGGATTGGGGGCAGGAGGAGAAGGGGACGACCGAGGATGAGATGGCTGGATGGCATCACTGACTCGATGGACGCGAGTCTGAGTGAACTCCGGGAGATAGTGATGGACAAGGAGGCCTGGAATGCTGCGATTCATGGGGTCGCAAAGAGTCAGACACGACTGAGCGACTGAAATGAACTGAACTGAACTGAGGTAGAATTTTATATAAATGGAGTCACAGAGAATGTGATCATTCTTGTTTGCCGTTTTTACTCAGCATAGTTAATGTGAGATTCACCCATGATGATAGATGTATAAATAGTCTATTATCAGTTCAGTTCAACAGTCATGTCCGTCTCTTTACTATCGCATGGACTGCAACAGGCAAAGCTTCCCATCCATCACAAACTCTCAGAACTTGCTCAGACTCATGTCCATCAAGTCGGTGAATCCATCCAACTGTCTCATCCTCTGTCGTCCTTCTGCCTTCAATATTACCCAACATCAGGGTATTTTCCAATGAGTCAGCTCTTCACATTAGGTGTCCAAAGAATTGGAGTTTCAGTTACAGCAAATGTCCTTCCAATGAATATTGAGGACTTATTTCCTTTAGGATTGATGGATTTGATCTCCTTGCAGTCCAAGGGACTCTAAGGGTCTTCTCCAAAGCCACAGTTCAAAAACATCAATTCTTTGGCACTCACCTTTCTTTAAGTCTAACTCTCACATCCATACATGACTACTGGAAAAACCATAGCTTTGATTAGATGGGCCTTTGTTGGCAAAGTAATGGCTGTACTTTTTTAGCATGTTTTCTAGGTTGGTCATAGCTTTTCTTCCAAGGAGCAGAGTTTTTAAGTTTCATGGCTGTAGTCACCATCTGCAGTGATTTTAGAATCCAAAAAAATAAAGTCTGTCACAGTCTCCATTTTTTAACCATCTATTTGCATAAAGTGATGGGACCGGACCATACTACCTGCCTCCTGAGAAATTTGTTTGCAGGTCAAGAAGCAACAGGTAGAACTGGACATGGAACAACACACTGGTTCCAAATTGGGAAAGAAGTATGTCAAGGCTGTATGTTGTCACCCTGCTTATTTAACCTATATGCAGAGTACATCATGGGAAATGCTGGGCTACTTGAAGCATAAGCTGAATTCAAGATGGCTGGGAGAAATATCAATAACCTCATATACACAGAGTGACACCACCCTTATGGCAGAAAGCGAAGAGCTAAAGAGTCTCGATGAAAGTGAAAAAGCTGGCTTAAAACTAAACATTCAAAAAACTAAGATCATGGCATCTGGTCCCATCACTTCATGGCAAAAACAAGGGTAAACAATGGAAACAGAGACAGACTTTCTTTGCCTGGGCTCCAAAATCACTGCACATGGTGAGAACAGCCATGAAATTAAAAGACACTTGCTCCTTTGAAGAACAGCTATGACCAACTTAGACAGCATATTAAAAAGCAGAGGCATTACTCTGCCAACATAGGTCTGTCTAGTCAAAGCTACGGTTTTTCCAGTAGTCATTTATGGATGTGAGAGTTGGACTATAAAGAAAGCTGAGCTCTAAAAAAATCGATGCTTTTGAACTGTGGTTTTGGAGAAGAATCTTGAGAGTCCCTTGGACTGCAAGGAGTTCAAAAGAATCAATCCTAAGGAAATCAGTCCTGAATATTCATTGGAAGGTCTTTTGCTGAAGTTGAAACTCCAATACTTTGGCCACCTGATGTGAAGAACTGACACCTTGGAAAAGACTCTGATGCTAGGAAAGTAGGAAGTCAGGAAGAGAAGGGAAGGACAAAGGAGATAGTTGTATGTCATCACTGACTCGATGGACATAAGTTTGAATGAACTGCAGGAGTTGGTGATGGACAGGAAGACCTGGTGTGCTGCAATTCATGGGGTTGCAAACAGTCAGACACGACTGAGCGACTGAACTGAACTGAACTGAGAGACTGAACTGAACTGAACTGAGAGACTGAACTGAATTGAACTGGTGGGACCAGATGACATGATCTTAGTTTTTTGAGTGCTGAGTTTTAAGACAGTTTTTTTTACTCTCCTCTTTCACTTTTTATCAAGACTCTTTAGTTCTTCTTCTCTTTCTGCCATAAGGGTGGTGTCATACTGTGTATATGAGGTTATTGATATTTCTCCCAGCAATCTTGAATCCAGCTTGTGCTTCATCTAGCCTGGCACTTCGCATGATGTACTCTGCGTATAAGTTAAATGACAATATACAGTCTTGATTTACTCCTTTCCAAGTTTGGAACCAGTCTGTTGTTTTGTGTCCAGTTCTAACTCTTTCTTCTTGACCTGCATACAGATATCTCAGGAAGCAAGTAAGGTGGTCTGGTATTTCTTTAAGAATTTTCCAGTTTGCCGTGATCCACACAGTTAAAGACTTTGGCATAGTCAATAAATCAGAAGAAGATGTTTTTCTGCAACTCTTGCTTTTTCTATGATTTAATAGATGTTGGCAATTTGATCTCCGGTTGCTCTGCCTTTCCTAAATCCAGCCTGAACATCTGGAACTTCACGGTTCACATCATGCTGAAGCCTGTCTTGAAGGATTTTGAGCATTACTTTGCTAGCGTGTGAGTTGAGTGCAATAGTGTGGTAGTTTGAACATTCTTTGGCATTGCCTTTATTTGGGGTTGGAATAAAAACTGATGTTTTCCAGTCCTGTGGCTACTGCTCCATTGGCATACTGCAGAGATTTCTTATTCTATTTTGCAATTCTGTAATAGTTCATTTGCTATCTCTAGTTTCTCTGGCAGAACATATTCAAACCTTTGCTTCTGCTTATTTTTTAGATTTTTTTTATTGAGTTTATACATTCTGGATACATGTCTTTTATCAGACATATTATTTGCAGATATTTTCTCCAAATGTGTCTTGTAGAGTAGAAGTGTAGAAGTTCTAACTTTTTTACATGGTTTTTTTTTTCCTTTTATAGATAATGTTTTTGGGGCACATCTAAGAAATCTTTGGCCCAAAGTTACAGAGAATCTCTATCTTATCTTTTTTCTGGAAGGTATATATTTAAAATTTTACATTTGCACTCTGATCTAATATTGTCAAATTATCCTCCATGATATTACATTTGGATTGAAGGAAAATTGACAAGTGTTAACAAAATCTTACAAACTGTATAATCCATATGCAATCAAGAAGATAATCCCCTATATTGTTTCTCCTTAGTACAATTTTTATTTAGATGTTCAATTTCCCAGAATAAATATTACATTCCCCCAATTTGTATCTACATTTGATAATGCAACTGTATCATGAGGGTTTAGATGTGAGGAGAAATGATATAGACTCATTCTTTTTAGTATCTTTAATATAATGAATATCACCTCCACTTTTTTATTCACTTTATTACACTGGATATAGATATGTTATCTCTAATCTTGAAAGTGAAAGTGAAGTAGCTCAGTCGTGTCTGACTCTGTGACCCCATGGACTGTAGCCTACAACGCTCTTCCATCCATGGGATTTTCCAGGCAAGAGTAATGGAGTGGGTTGTCATTTCCTTCTCCAGAGGATCTTCTCAACCCAGGGATCGAACCTGGGTCTCCCACATTGTAGGAAGTTGCTTTATCATCTGAGCCACCAAGATTATGCCATCAGATAATGAAACAATTCTAAGAATGACTGTGTAAAAATGCAGAAGTTATCAAAATTTATTAACAATCATCTGGATTAAAGCCCCCACACCAATCCCAGATCACCTAATCACCAACTGTCATGGGTAAGAAAAAAGCTTTCAAGTATTTAAAACTTACTTTATGTTACATGATGCTTACATTTTCAAAGAACTAACAAAGAGTTTGATATTCAAAGTAGGTTATTTCATGGAAAAAAATCCTTATGTATGTGATGATGACTTTCTAATAGCATAACAAATTAGGATATTATTGACATTTTTTATTCCATGGCCAAATATTTGTTGAATTGCTACTCTTCCTGCCTTTGTATTAACCTATCATTTTTACAACACAAGGAAAGATGAATTAAAAAAAAATATATATATATATATATATATATATATATATATATATATTTCTGTGTGTTTGAGCATTGGCTTGTTCTTACCATGTTTTTCAAATTCTATCAGAGAAAAATTTATTCAATATCCAAAAAAATATTTTCAAGTGTATTCTATATGCCTTCAACTAACTAAATGCTTGGAAAACAAAAGTCGTCACATAATTATATAATCCTTGACATTTTCTGAAAATATTTTGTTCATGAAACCTTTAGAGTAGATATGTTCAAATGGTAAATTCACACATAATTACTTGTTTTGGGCTTCCCTGGTGGCTCAATGGTAAAGAATCTGTCTACCAATGTAAGAGATAAGGGTTAGATCACCCACATGCCTCAGAACAACTAATCCCATGCAACTTAAATATGAAGACTGTGTTCTGGAGCCTGGGAGCTGCAGCTACTGAAGCTAGCAAGCCCCAGATCCCATATTCTGCATTGAGAGAAGCCATCATGATAAGAAGCCCATGCACTGCAACTAGAGAGCAATCCCCACTCACCACAAGTAGAGAAAAGCTTGTGCAACAACAAAAATAAATAAATAAAATTATTTTTAAATGACCTGTTTTATATCAGGTCTAATATCTCTGTATTATAAACATTATAGGACAGAAAAAAGAGTTTTATAAGTTATTATTGTTTTAGGTGTTTTGGATTGCAGTGCATGACTGGAAGATAGTAGAAACAAAATTCAAATATATATTTAATTGGACTCAGTTGTGTTATTACATGCCAAATGCTTTAAAACATCTGCTTGCACATAATGCTCATTTAAGTGAATTGGGTTATCATAAAAAGTGTGGGTTTTATTTTATTCAATCTTTTTCTTCATTTATTGTTGGCAACATTTCTTCCAAAATCGTATTTCCTTGACACTAGGTACTTACATATTTTGACTCAATTAATTTATAATTGGTGTTGTTGTTGTTCAGTGGTTCAGTCACCCAATCTTTCGTGACCCCATGGACTGCAGTACCCCAGCCTTCCCTGTCCATCACCATCTCCTGGAGCTTGCTCAAACTCATGTCCATTGAGTCAGTGATGCTATCGAACCATCTTATCCTCTGTTTCCCCCTTCTCCTCCTGCTTTCAATCTTTCCCAGCATCAGGGTCTTTTCTAATGAGTTGGCTCTTATCAGGTGGCCAACCTGATAAGTTTCAGCTTCAGCATCAGTCCTTCCAATGAATATTCAGGATTGATTTCCTTTAGGATTGACAGGTTTGATCTCCTTGCAGTTCAAAGGACTCTCAAGATTCTTCTCCAACATTACAGTTCAAAAGCATCAATTCTATGGTGCTTAGTTTTCTTCATGGTCCAATTCTCACATCCATTGACATGACTAATGGAAAAACTATTAAATATTATCACTTCTTTTCAAAACTTAAATTTAATTGGACCAAAAATCCAGGAAAGATCTGGGATCAAAAACAAGGTGCATTTTTTTTTTTTAAGTTCAAGCTCCGTTTTCTATACAAAATTGCAAGACTTAAAATTTTAGTAAAACCCTAGTTTCTTTCTTTTGGCGGTTAAAAGAGGTGGGTATTAAAGATACTATTCAGCATACTAGGTGATTTCATTGTAGTTTTGATTCACATTTCCCTGAAGATTTTCCACACTGAATGTCTTTCCATGTAACTTATGATAATTTTTATTTCTTCTTAGAAAAAAGTGTCTATTTAGCTCCTCTGTCCATTTTAAAATAGATTGTTTGCTTTTTCCTGATTTCTGTGAATCTTTATATATTTTGACTGTTAATCCCCTTCTCAGATATATAGTTTGAAATATTTTTACTCATTCTGTAGGTTGCCTATTAATCTTGTTGGTTATTTCTTTTCCCTTTCAGAAGAGAGTAGAATAGGAGTTGCCAGGGACTGGGAAGTGCAGAAAATTTTGAGTGGTTGAATAAATTCTGGAAGGCTACAACAAAACAATTGCTGAAGAAATTATATGTTATCTAACATAGATAAGTAATAGTGAGGAACACTTGATGTTTTACAAATGTTATCAAATGAATATTTAATAACTCATTCATTTAATAAGTGGATATTTAATACTTTAATATTAAATGATATTAATGTTAATATTTAATAACATTTTGATAGTTAAATTATTTAAATGTTCTAAATATGTATGCCTGTAGAAATAGCTACTTTCATCTTATGGTGGTGATTTAGTCAGTGAGTCCTATCCGATTCCTGTGACCCCATGGACTATAGCCTGCCAGGCTCTTCTGTCTATGACATTTCCCAAGCAAGAATACTGGAGTGGGTTGCCATTCCTTCTCACTTTTCAGGGGATCTTCCCTACCAAGAGATCAAAGTCATGTCTCTGGCATTGCAGTCGATCTCCTACTTTGCAGGCATGTTCTTTACCAACTGAGCTACAAGGGGAGCCCATTTCCATCCTATAAACAGATAGAGTAGAGTTCCTTGTGCTATACAGTAGGTCCTTATTATCTCCCAATTCATCCCTCCCCTCCCTATTCCCTGGCAATTGTAATTATGTTTTCTACATCTATGACTCTATTTCTGTTTTATAAATAAGCTCGTTTGTACAACTTTTTAGACTCTACATATAAGAAATATCATGTGATATTAGTTTTTCTGACAAGAAATAATATTTGTATGATATTTTCTAGTCCTATCCATGTTACTGCAAATGGTATCATTTCATTTTTAACGCCTGAGTAATATTCCACTGTATATATGTACCACATCTCATTTATCCATCCCACCAAGTTCTTTCTACTGTCTGGGCTAGTGCTATTGCATGGTCACTAGAAAAATGTTTTCTTCAAGATGTATGGGTACACATTTGAGATTCTGTTAGTTTAGTAAAAGCAATAGGTGTCTGAGAAGGATATCATTCAGAAAGCTTGCCAATCACCTTCCTCATCCCAATATTCTTCTCCAGACCTTGCTTTTTACTATACTGTGGAAAGAAGAAAATGTCCACAGGCTCCAATCACCATATCTACCCTCCTACCATTTCTACCCATATACTCTGTTTCTTACTTGTTCTACCCATATACTCTGCTTTTTACCTGTTCCTATAAATGAGTTATATTTCCCTCTCCATTCTCTTGTCTATTGCAGAATATTGCTGTCTTAGTTTTTCCTGCTCTCTATTTCATTGCCAATTTTTCTCTATCCTACTCCCTTGAAACAACTTTCCTAGTCACCCACTGACCTATTTCTCTGCTTAATATAATTGTCAGTTGTCACTATCTTCAATTCTTTATACTCACTTTCTTTTAACACCCAGCAATTAGATTTTTATCTCCATGATTCCAAAACTACATTTATTAAGGTTATCATATCTTGCAGGTTGCTGTATCTATTAATAAGTTCTCAATAATTGAAAGTCTTAGCATAATGTGAATATTCAACATACTTCATACTTCTTGACCCACTTTCTTCACTGCTTACAGTTAAGTATTGAGGGACATTTACCTTAGGGCCATATGACATTGATATAATTTTTATAGACTTTTTTCAGCAGATGGCAGTGTTATGCTATGGGGAAAGAACCTATTTTTTGATTTACACAAAAATGACACTTGTCTTTCTTGGAGCTTGATATTACACGGTTTTGATTTTAGTTCTGTCTTACTTGTCACTCCTTTTCAGTCCCCTTTGGTAGTTTATATGCTTCTCTTCAAGGTGTTTTTTTTTTTTTTTTCTTAATGTTGGAGTATTCCTTTTATAATAACTTGGACATCTCTTGTGTATCCATGCCATTGCTTTTGATAATCTCATTCATTATTGTTGTTGTTTAGTTGCTAAGTTGTATCTGTCTCTTTTGAAACCCCATGAGCTGTATGTAGCCCCACAAGGATTCTCTGCCCATGGGATTTCCTAGGCAAGAATACTGGAGTGGTTTGCCGTTGCTTTCTCCAGGGGATCTTCCCAACCCAGGGATCAAACCCAAGTCTCTCACATTGGCAGACAGATTCTTTACCACCGAGTCCCCCAAGAAGTCTCAGTCTCATTCATTACCATAGCTTTAAACACTCTTTATAGGAAAGTAACTCGCACACTCACATCTCTGTCTCAGACCACTTTCTTGAATTCCTTAATCTTATTTGAATTTCCACTTTAATATCCAGCATATATTTCAAACTAAAAGTTCTGAAACCAGAAGTCCTGACTTCCCTCTACACATATAGACCTAAACCTCCTCCTGCTGTACTGTAGTTTGATCTATCCCACTTGATAATAACTAAACCTTAAATCACCCAGTCTAAAAAATGAAAGTTTTCATTGACTCATGTTTCTTTTCTTGTACTCCTGTTTGTCAATTTGGAAGTAATATTGGCTCTACCTTCCAGGTATAGCCATATTCCCACTGCTTCCCCTCAGGTCCACCATTACTACCCTTGTCTAAACCACTTCCTCTCTCAACTTGAGTTGCTTCACCAGTCTTCTGACTCATCTGCTCCTTTACTACCTTCTATCTTCTCCCCTTCAGTCTATTTTCAACATGAATAAGAATGAACATTTTGAAGTGTAATGTAGTGTCACCTATCTGCTCACAGCCTTGCATGACTCTACAAATAATTTAAAGAAAACAAAATACATACGGTGGACTGTTAAGCCATCTTTAACCTGAACTCCCCTTCATTCCTGATCCTTTGCTTTCTCTCCTCACTGCCCATCCCAGCGTGGTATAACACAGATGTCGTGTGCTCTTTCCTGCAGATAATTGCATTGGTGGTTGCTTCTGCCTAAAAGATCCGTTCCCACCTGTCTACATACTGTACTCCCATTTTAGGAGCTATTGGAACTGAAAATGCTCCCTACTTGCCTTTCAAATCTTTCTTGCAACTGTGGCAAAAACATGTGACCCAAACTACCCAGCTAGATTTATCCATACTTAATTTTCAAACTTTAACAGCAAAATTAGCTACACAGTGTGCAAGGGACCAGTAGTTACCTTTTTGTGATTGTTTGTTTTTTTTTTCCAGGTAAAATTTGGTAAAATAGTTTGGGGCATTTTTTTCCCCTCACTGCTTATCCTCCCAATGACCTGCTGAAATATCTAGTATCTTCTAGCAAATTCTTTTTTTTTTTTTTCCATAACTCAACCTGAGCTGGTTTGCCTTGCTTATAACTAAGAATTTCAAGAAATAAAATAGCCATAATAAGCAAAGAATTCATACAAGTTTATAAGAATGGTATGTCAGTCAAAAATATCTGCAATTTATTAAAATTTTAAATGTACCTATCATTTGATCCTCAATTATTTTTCTGAGAAAGTACTATATGAGAAGGTTTGGTTTACAAAGATATATAGCAGAAGAATTATTTCATCATGTTTGTTGTAACAAAAAACTGGGAAGAGCTAAAACATCCACAAGCTGAAAAATGCTTAATACCTCCAAATATAACAGCACTATGAAATTTTATCCACTAGTTAAAAAAGAATTTTAATTTATACTTACTTCCCCGGAGAAGTTTGTGTGTTGTATGTTAGTTGCTCAGTTGTGTCTGACTCTTTGCAACCCTAGGTTCCTCTGACCATGGGATTTCCCAGGGAAGAATGCTGGAGTGGGTTGCCATTTCCTTCTCCGGGGATCTTCCAGACCCAGGGATCAAACCTGGATCTCCCACATTGCAGGCAGATTCTTTACTGTATGCGCCACAAGGAAAGCCATAAAGAAAAGAAATTGTGTATAAATACTAAAAGTATGAGATCATTTTATGAAAAATAAATCTTTAATATGCATTTATAATGTGCATTAATAAAGAATAATTGTAATTTTTGAAAAACAACATTTATGGGAATATTGCTCATTGCTGGTTGTAAGATGACATGAATAAAACAAATATACTTTATTAATAACTGAAGATTTGGTAATCATAAAAAGTCATAACATCAGCTAGAGAATTTACTGTCTGCCTCTACCAGACATTGTAAAGTGTTTCTTTCATGTTTGCAACGTCCTTTGAAAAGTAAATAGCTACTAAACAAAAATGTAGCCAAATGTCCTAGGTCTGGAAATGCAGCCCTTCCTTCTGTTAGGAACTCTTCTTCCAAGGTTTCCAATGATTGGGGAAGCTTCCAAGAGACATATCATATTGCTCATAAACATTGTGTGTGTGTGTGTGTGTGTGTGTGTGTGTGTTTACTACTTATTACAGATTGGCTTTTTTTTTCATTCTCCCCTGCTTCATCTCATCCTTGTCTCATCTCTATGCAGCTGCTTGAGAGTTTTATAGTAGCCCTTGTGGACAGGAATTCACTTTTAACTAGCAGTGCCTATGCCTCCCAATGCTTGCACAACTCCCAGCCCTCCATTAAGTCATCAGGCTTGTGCATGATGACCCTCTCTCAAATTACATCTCACACTCTCTCACTAGATGTTGAAGTGATACTCCTTGTGTTTGAGTCCTATGAAGTTTTAAAGAAACCAAGTTTTCTCTTTCAGATGTCAGAATCAGCCCATGGAGTATAGTTGATGTTTCATTTTTTCAACCAAAAAAATATGAAAAAAAATATTTCAAAACACAATAAACCCCTTCCACAATAAAAACACTGTCCATTGTCACAAATGCTTTAGACATCCAATTCTGAATGTTTACTTGTGCTCTTTCAAAATACTGTCCAATTGTTGTTATTCAGGTGCTCAGCCATGCCGACTCTTTGTAACCCCATGGACTGCAGTATGACAGCCTTCCCTGTCATTTACTATCTCCCGGAGTTTCTTCAAACTCATGTCCATTGAATCAATAATGCCATCCAACCATCCCTTTGTCTGTCGTCCCCTTCTCTTCATGCCCACAATCTTTCCCAGCATCAGGGTCTCTTTCAGTGAGTCAGTTCTTCACATCAGATAACCAAAGTATTGGAGCTCCAACTTCAGCATCAGTCTTTCCAATGAATACTCAGGGTTGATCTCCTTCAGAATGGACTGGTTGGATCTCCTTGCTATCCAAGGGACTCTCAAAAGTCTTCTCCAGCAACACAGTTCAAAGGCATCAATTCTTCAGTGCTCAGCCCTCTTTATAGTCCAACATTCACATGCATACATGACCACTGGAAAAATGATAGCCTTGACTAGATGGATCTCTGTTGGCAAAGTAATGTCTCTGCTTTTTAATATGTTGTCTAAGTTTATCATAGCTTTCCTTCCAAGGAGCAAGCATCTTTTTATTTCATGGCTACAGTCACCATGTGCAGTGATTTTGGAGCCTGAGGAAATAAATTCTGTCACTGTTTCCATTGTTTCCCCATCTGTTTGCCATGAAGTGGTGGGACTGAATGCCATGATCTTAGTTTTCTGGATGTTGAGTTTGAAACCAGCTTTTTCACTCTCCTGTTTCACCTTCATCAAGAGGCTCCTTAGTTCCTCTTTGCTTTCTTCATTAGGGTGGTGTCATCTGCATTTCTTAGGTTATTGATATTTCTCCCAGCAATCTTGATTCCAGCTTGTGATTTATCCCACCAAGCATCTTGTATGAAGTACTCTGCATATAAGTTAAAAAAGCAGGGTGACAATATACAGCCTTGATGTACTCCTTTGGCAATTTGGAATCAGTCTGTCGTTCCATACCCAGTTCTAACTGTTGCTTCTTGACCAGCATATAGACTTATCAGGTAAAAGATCAGGCGGTCTGGTATTCCCATCTCTTTAAGAATTTTCCACAGTTTATTGTGATCCATACAGTAAAAGACTTCAGTGTAGTCAATGAAGCAGTGGTAGATGTTTTTCTGGAATGTCCTTGCTTTATCTGTAGTCTAATGGATGTTGGAAATTTGATCCAATAGGAAAGTACAAAGTTAACCAATTCATAAGAAGCTAATTTACATATTTATTATTTGTTTATTTTAAATTGTTTCTTCAAGTTTTTAATAACAAGCTCAAATATGTGACTTTCCTGAAGTGTATTTAAATGTTATTAACCTTTATTCTACTGCACTATGTGATAGCTATTAGGAAAATTATTTTTACCAGATACTACTTTAAGTTTTTACCCACATTAATGTATTAAATAATTAAAGTAAACTCTTAGGGATGGCACTGCTACTGTTCTCATTTCATAAATGAGCATACTGAAAATCAGAGGAATTGCAAGAAGTGAAACCAGAATCTTTCACATATTCAGTCTGAGTGATATTCTACGTTTTATAATAATGCACCATAGATCTAGGCTTTTCAAAGCCTTCTAAATTTCTCTGTTTTATTATATAAAAAATGAATATATAAGAATAGATAACCTACTTTTATTCTCCTTTGTCAGGTAGGATTGGCTCTCCACTGAAATAAGGCAACAATATTTAAGGAAGATAAGAAAAAGACTCATATGAAATATAATCTTACTTTTAATCATATATGCAGAAAAAGAAAAAGCCTTAAATCATTCTTCAAAAAATGGAACTACATTTCATATCAACTTTGAGGATCATTTCCATTTAATCAAAAGAAAAATAATGAGATTTTCTTGCTTATTATAGGCAACTAATACAAAAGGAAAACTGTCCTCATAGAAACTGCCTATAATGCAACACTTACCATGAACCTAAAGGTGTGGACATTGTACTAAAAGTGTGCTCAAGGTTTAATCTCAGCACGAGTTTGGCATCACCTAAGGTACCTTGTTTGTTATAGTCTGTGAGTAATGACAATTAAGCATTATTCTTATTTTTCAAGTATTTTCTGGTCCAAGGTCAAACAGAAGTCAAAAATAAAGCATTCACAATATTCTTGATAAGTTTCTTCTAACTCATGAGTTACAAAGAATTTAATTCCTTTCTTCTAACAGCAGTATCCCATTGAGCATAGGTAAGCTGAGGAGTGATGAATACCCAATTAAGACAAATATTTCAACATAACCGAGACAAAAATATCCAATTGAATAGACTAAACTACAATGGCAAACACATTCTTTTATAGAAATACACTTAGAATTTGCAGCATAATTATGTAGAATGGCTCATAGAGATGAAAACTTAAAAGTTATGGTTGATATTTTCAGTTCCATAGGCAAGGAAACTATAACTGAAGAATAGTACTTTGTCACAAAGTATGTATTAATGGCATTTGTTACTTCTCCAGATTTCTTTAATACTGTAAGTAAAGTTCACTGGATTAGGGGAAAACTTTCATTAAACACCAGAGCACAGAGACAAAGGCAGCATTATGTCTGTGGAATCTATTCCTGACATTACTGGGGTTTTTACTCACTGAAATGGAATTTGTCTTCTTGGTATCCTACTTCTTTTGTGATCAGGATGTTTTATAGAAACAGGAAGTCTCATGATCTTTAATATAATTGCCAGATTTTCATTAAAAAGAGGCTTCCCTGGTAGCTCAGCTGATAAAGAATCTACCTGCAATGCAGGAGACCCCAGTTTGATTCCTGGGTCAAGAAGATCCCCTTGAGAAGGGATAGGCTACCCACTCCAGTATTCTTATGCTTCCCTGGTGGCTCAGCTGATAAAGAATTCACCTGCAATGAGGGAGACCTGGGTTAGATCCCTGGGTTGGGAAGATCCTCTGGAGAAGGGAACTGCTACTCACTCCAGTACTCTCACCTGGAGAATTTCGTGGACTATTTCATGGGGTCGCAAAGACTTGACACATGACTGTGTGACTTTCACTTTCACACTTTCATTAAGGTACATGTGATGAGAGATTTTAATCTTATGCGTGTAAGAAGCTCAATAGATAATTTTCCTATGAGAAAAAAATAGGATATGCTTTGTTTCTCTTTGTGGCAGACGATGTGATGTCTCGTTTCATTTTTTGTTATGTCCTGCTATAATTGCCATCAATAGGTATTATTATTCAGTCACTCAGACGTGTCTGCCTCCTTATGACCCCATGGACTGAGCACCCAGGCTTCTCTGTTCTTCACCATTTCCCAGAGCTTGCTCAAACTTATGTCCATTAAGTCAGTGATGCCATCCAACTATCTCATCTTCTGTTGTCCCCTTTCCTCCTGCCTTCAAGGTTTCTCATCAACAGGGTCTTTTCTAATGAGTTGGCTCTTTGCATCAGGTGGCCAAAGTATTGTTGCTTCAGCTTCAGCGTCAGTCCTTCCAATGAATATTCAGGATTGATTTCCTTTAGGATTGACTTCTGTGATCTCCTTGCAGTCAATAGGTACTAGGTTGCTGGAAAAGTATTTGCAGCTCAGACCCTGAATTTTAAATCATTATAATTAGGCTCAAACACATCTTTATTAATCAAAATAGGAACAATTACAATCAACACAGTTTTGCCAACAAGGAATAAGTGTTTTTTCCTGTAGCATAAAAATCCATACTTCAGGATTTGATGAACTCTTGGAAAGCATTTTTTGCATCCTGATGGTTATGGAAGTATTTTCCCTGTAAAAAGTTGTTGATATGCTTGAAGAAGTGGTAGTCAGCTGGCAACAGTTCAGGTGAATTTGGCAGATGAGGCAAAATTTTGTGGCCCAATTTGTTCAACTTTTGAAGCATTGGTTGTGTGAAATGTGGTTATGCATTGTCATGGAGAAGAATTGGGCTCTTTCTGTTGATCAATGCTGGCTGCAGGCATTACAGTTTTTGGTGCATCTCATCAATTTGCTGAGCATAATTCTCAGACATAATGGTTTTACTGGGATTCAGAAAGTTGTATTGGATCATACTAGTAGCAGACTACCAAACAGTGACCATGACATTTTTTTTTTGGTGCAAGTTTGGCTCTGGGAAGTGCTTTTGAGCTTCTTCTTGGTCCAGGTTGGTCATTGCCCATTGTTGTATAAAATGCACTTTTCATCGCACGTCACAGTCCAACTGAGAAACGGTTCATTGTTGTTGCACAGAATGAGAAGATGACACTTAAAAATATTGATTTTTTTAATTTGTGGTCAGCTCATGATGCACTCACTCATCAAGCTCTTTCACCTTTCCAATTTACTTCAAATGCCAAACGACCATAGAATGATTGACATTGAGTTCTTGGGTAACTTCTCATTTATTTGTAAGAGGATCAGCTTTGATGATTCTCTCAGTTGGTCATTGTCAACTTCCAATGGCTGGCCACTGTGCTCCTCATCTTCAAGGTTCTCATCTGCTTTGCAAATCTTCTTGAACCACCACTGGGTTTAGCAGTTTCTGGGCTAAACACCTTGTTGTTGTTGTGAGTTGTCTTCACTGCTTTATGACCTATTTTAAACTTGCATAAGAAAATTGCTCACATTTGCTTTTTGTCTAACAGCATTTCCATAGTCTTAAATGAATATGAGATAAACAGCAAGTAATAATTCATTAGGAAAAATAAAGCATTAAATGTGTATTAAATGAGGTAAAATGTAATCACACATTTAAGAATGTATTCCAATATCAAATGACATATTTCAACCATGCAAAACTGAAGCTACTTTTGTACAAACCTAATAGAAATTTGAAATCCATGTGATCTGTTCTTTTAGCAAACAAAATTATGTGCTTCAGTTGATTTTTGTTTAATATCTCTATGTGTTTAGGAACATCTGTCTGTTTGGAGAACATAGTGTTTTTAAGAACATAGTTTTACTGATGAAAAAAGATGCCCTTGTAAATGATATGTATATAATTAGAATTCACACAAATTTTCTAATTTAGTTTGCTGGACTCAGTATAAAGACATCTTAACAGTTATTTTATAGACTGAGGTACAGGATAGACATATTTAGACAAAAACAAAATCTCTTCTTTTTTATGTAAGACAAACCAGATTTCATATTAAAAAGTAAGTTTGAGATAGTCGTTTTATTTTACAAATTGTTTCACTGATTAGCATGCTAGTTGCTTTACTTCCAGTACCCATAAGAGACTGGCTCATTGGTTGGTTATTTATGATTAAGGCTATTTAGAATGAAGCCCTGATGGCTGGAAATGCCTACTTGCAATTTATTATCTTGTGTTTTATACTACCTCAGCTGTGAATAGCTGCACTAAGAAATCCAGAGGGACATAACTATTGATTTTTAAGCTTTAGGAAATAGCACATATGAACTTAGTCTTATTTGACATTGATCTGTAAAAGCAATTGTTTTTCAACTAAGAATTGCCAAAAATATACTGTTCTGTTTATCAGCAAGCTTTCAATTTCATAAACTCATTCTGAGAACACTAATGTGCAAGGTGAAAAAATGTACAAATAGAACAAAAGAAAGGCAAAAGTTGCCTCTAGGTGAATTAAACACAAAAAATTTGTCTCACCTCTGACTTAGTAACTGCACACTTGAATGATTTCCAAAGCCATTCAATCTGAAAACAAAATCAATACCATGTCTCTTTGGCAAGGTTGACAATGGCCACATAGACAAACTAAGGAAAAAAACGAAGGTGAATACGAAAGGAGAAACTATTGTGAATGTAAGGATAAAAGGTAACATCTAATATCAGGGCTGTACTTCTTGATACTAAATCATAATAAAGATGTCCTCAATTTCCTCTTGCTTCAATATTGAGGTAAATTACTGATGTGTTAGTTTCAGTTTTCTTTTTTGCTAAAATTTTAATTTTATTCTTTGGTTCCTCCAATTTAGGCCGTTTCTTTACACACTAAATATATCGGAAAGATGAATTTCTAAATAGTTTCACCTGATTAGTCAATCCATTCAGTATCAAAAATTGCCTCTGATGCTCTGTTGACCTAAATGCTGTGATTAATTATATCAAATATTCACTTCACATTCTTCACCCAGTCATTGTCTTTCTCATTTCTACCAGAGAAAAATGTAAAATATATAAATCAGCTATGAAGATCAAATCATTTCTTCAGTTTGGATTGAATGGTCAAATGGTAGAATGAGGTTCACAAGTTCATTTTTTTATTTGTAAATTTTCATGCAGACTTTTTGGGATGCATTTTAGTTCTTACATGCGAAGTTGATAATTGTTTAACATAAATTGTGTTTTAAAATAAGTTCACTTATTTATATATGGCTTTTCTATTTTCCAAATGTATCTTTCTTACTAATATACTGTCGTGTGTTTATATGTGCATGCACACACACATGATTAGTTATGTCTAACTCTTAGCAGCCCCATGGACTATAGCCTGCCTGGCCCTTCTGTCCATAGAATTTTCCAGGCAAGAATACTGAAGTGGGTTGCCATTTGCTAACCTAGGAGATTATCCCAACCATGGGATCAACCCATATCTCTTGTGTCTCCTGTATTGGCATCAAGATTCTTTACTACTAGCACTGCATGGGAAGCCTTAATACACTGCCATACAAGCTATATTTTTCTTTGTAGCATACACCATGCTGATGATAAGCAAGCACATATTTTTATGTTAAGTAGAGCTCTTTAGTTATTAAAAAAAAGAAACAGAGCTTAAAACAGTTAAAAGAACTGCCTTACTGATTCATATCACTGCCAAGTCCATACACAATACTAGCTTGAACAGTTACATCCATGTGGTCAAACGCTCAAATAAACCACCCCTTCTCACACACACACACACCACATACATATGTATGCACACCACTTCCCCAAGTCTTTAGTCTCCATCTCTTATGTCCCTAAATATATGAGCTAATTATCTCCCCCTGAATTGAATGTTCTTCAAAGATAAGACCATCCTAACTTCCCAAAAATGAAAGTGAAGGGTTAATGCAGCCATAATAGGGAAAGTGGAGATGTGCCCGCAGGCGGGGCTCTCTGTGTGAGCTGAACCTGCTTGCAAGCAAGGCGTTCTGCCAAGGAGTCTGGACACAGCCTTGAGTTTAATGGTCCCTTGTAAACGAGGGAACATTCCCTTCTTGTGATAAGAAGGAGGAGGAAGGCTCTGGACAGACACTGCAGTAAGCAGAATTTTCACTCCCTTTTGCTGTACAATAACATTTATGCACATGCGCTATACAAGGCTTGGTCATACTGTCTGGAATTCTGCCCAGGGGGGCTATATAAAAGTAAAACGCAAGCCTGCTTGCTTGCGCAGTTATTATTTTTCCTCTGGCCAGAGTGGTGTCTGTCTCTTGTGTGTGTCTTGTCTTTTATGTCATTTCACTCGTAATCTCCAACAGAAAGGACTATTTCGAAACTCCTGCAATCTGATTATTGAACTCCAAATGTTAGTAACTGGGATTAAGATCAAAAGTACCCAGATAAATGGTCAAGCTTGGGCTTTGGCCAATGTATAAGACATGAACCATGAAAGAGACAATTTTCTCAAATAGGGTAAATAAGTGAAAAAAAAAAGAGCAAGAGGAGAAGGAAAAGAGATAGTATTCATGAGGTTAAAAAAATAAGATGTTCATAACAGAATAATAAAGCACTAAGAGGACTTGATCAGTTCTATATCTTATTCTGTAGCATGCATGCGTGCTAATTTGCTTCAGTCGTGTCTCTTTGTGACCCCATGGACTGTAGCCCACCAGGTTCCTCTGACCATGGCATTCTCTAGACAACAATATTGACGTGTATTGCCACGCCCTCCTTTAGGAATTCTGTAGCATAGGACTGGACCAAAAAAAAAATATATATATATATATATTATATATATATAGTGTCTTTTAATTTCATGGCTGCAGTCACTGTAACTTATTCATATTATTGGATTGAGTATTGATTATAATTAATAATGACAACTCAAAGTTAATTAACTATAATTAACAATGATAGCTCATATTTAATAATAAAATGTTTTAATATTTAAAGATTAATATTCTTCATAGAAAGTTACATGTTAATGTAGTACATAATTTTGTGACAGATTATAGTCAATAAATAGTCTAGTCAATAAAATATAGCCTAGTCAATAAAATCAATGCAATCAATATATCAATAAAATAAATTAAATATATGGTAAAATAATTAACCTCCAATTAAAATAAATAAATTTATATTAAAAAAGGTAGAATCAATAACATTTCTAAACAATTAGATAATTTATTAATTTAATTCTGTAGGGGAGGTGAAAAGAATGAGCGAATACAGATAGAAGAAAAACAGCTTAAATTTCTGAATACTTAAAGAAGTGCATTAATATGTTTAAATTAATGATAGATATTGAATCATTATAACATTTTGAATTTATTAATGTACATGATACTTATATATGTAATACAATGTAATATGAATGTATATTAATTATATTCTTTGTAGCCAAAAATGGAGAAGCTCTATAGCATCAGCAAAAACAAGACTGGGAGCTGACAGTGGTTCAGATCTTGAAATTCTTATTGTCAAATTCAGACTTAAATTGAAGAAAGTGGGAAAACCACTAGACCACTCAGATATGACCTAAATCAAATCCCTTATGATTATACACTGGAAGTGAGAAATAAATTTAAAGGACCAGATTTGATAGACAGAGTGTGTGATGACTATGGACAGATGTTCATGATATTGTACAGGAGACAGGGATCAAGACCATTCCCAAGAAAAACAAATGCAAAAAAGCAAAATTGCTGTCTGAAGAAGCCTTACAAATAGCTGAGAAAAGAAGAAAAAAGAAAAGGAGAAAGGGGAAGATATAAGCATCTGAATGCAGAGTTTCAAAGAATAGCAAGGAGAGATAAGAAAGCCTTCCTCAGTGATGAATGCAAAGAAATAGAGGAAAACAATAGAATGGGAAAGACTAGAGATCTCTTCAAGAGATCTTCAAGACTAGAGAAAATTAGATACCAAGGGAACATTTCATGCAAAGATGGGTTCAATAAAGGAGAGAAACGGTATGGACCTAACAGAAGCAGAATATACTAAGAAGAGGTGGCAAGAATACACCAAAGAACTGTACAAAAAAGATCTTCATGACCCAGATAATCACGATGGTGTGATCACTCACCTAGACCCAGACATCATGAAGTGTGAAGTAAAGTTGGCCTTAGAAAGCATCACTACAAACAAAGCTAGTGGAAGTGATGGAATTCCAGTTAAGCTATTTCAAATCCTGAAAGATGATGCTGTGAAAGTGCTGCACTCAGTATACCAGCAAATTTGGAAAACTCAGCAGTGGCCACAGGACTGGAAAGGTCAGTTTTCATTCCAATCCCAAAGAAAGGCAATGCCAAAGAATGTCCAAACTACTGTACAATTGCACTCATCTCACACGCTAGCAAAGTAATGCTCAAAATTCTCCAAGCCAGGCTTCAACAATATGTGAACCGTGAACTTCCTGATATTCAAGCTGGTTTTAGAAAAGGCAGAGGAACCAGAGATCAAATTGCCAACATCTGCTGGATCATGGAAAAAGCAAGAGAATTCCAGAAAAACATCTATTTCTGCTTTATTGACTATGCCAAAGCCTTTGACTGTCAAAACTATAACTGTGTAAATAAACTGTGACTATAAACTGTGGAAAATTCTGAAAGAGATGGGAATACCAGACCACCTGACCTGCCTCTTGAGAAATCTGTATGCAGGTCAGGAAGCAATAGTTAGGCATGGAACAAAAGACTGGTTCCAAATAGGAAAAGGGGTACATCAAAGCTGTATATTGTCGCCCTGCTTATTTAACTTATATGCAGAATATATCATGCAAAACACAGGGATGGCGGAAGCACAAGCTGGAATCAAGATTGTTGGGAGAAATAGCAATAACATCACACATGGAGATGGCATCACCCATATGGAAGAAAGTGAAGAAGAACTAATGGGCCTCTTAATGAAAATGAAAGAGGAGAGTGAAAAAGTTGGCTTAAAGCTCAGCATTCAGAAAAGTAAGATTATGACATCCAGTCCCATCACTTCATGGCAAATAGATGGGGAAACAATGGAAACAGTGGCTGACTTTATTTTTCTAAGTTTGAAATCACTGCAGATGGTGATTGTAGCCATGAAATTAAAAAAAGCTTCCTCCTTGGAAGGAAAGTTATGACCAACCTAGACAGCATATTAAAAAACACAGATATTACTTTGTCAACAAAGGTCCATCTAGTCAAGTCTGAGTAAACTCTGGGAGATGGTGAAGGACAGGGAGGCCTGGCATGCTGTGATTAATGGGGTCGCAAAGAGTCGGACATGACTGGGCAACTGAACTGAACTGAACTGAACTGATGGTTTTTCCAGTGGTCATGTATGGATATGAGAGTTGGACTATAAAGAAAGCTGAGCACAGAAGAGTTGATGCTTTTGAACTGTGGTTTGGCGAATACTCTTGAGAGTCCCTTGTACTGCAAGGAGACCCAACCAGTCCATCCTAAAGGATATCAGTCCTAGGTGTTCATTGGAAGGACTGATGTTGAAGCTAAACTCCAAAACTTTGGCCAGCCAATGCGAAGTGCTGACTCATTTAAAAAGACTCTGATGCTGGGAAAGGAAGGAGAAGGGGACAACAGATAATGAGATGGTTGGATGGCATCACCGATTCAATGGACATGAGTTTGGGTAAAATCTGGGAGCTGATGATGGACAGGGAAGCCTGGGTGCTGCGGCTCAGGACTGCAAAGAGTCGGACATGACTGAGCAACTGAACTTAACTGAATGTACATGAACAATGAAGCATTTTTATTTTTAAATGACAAAATTTAACACTTTGGAAATTACATTCATTGCAAATGTCTAAAATATACATTTCAATAAAATTCAATTTAAAATTAGTCAAAGGAGTACACAGTGATACAAATTAATTTTTTGCTCTTTTTGAGACTGAAGAAGTTCCCTTCTATTCAGGGTTTGATGAAGTTTTTCATCATGAAACAATGTTAGATTTTGCCAAAAACTCTTTCTGCATCTATTAAGATAATCATATATTTTCTTTAGTACATTTATGTGAAGATTTATGTTGAATGAATTTCTGACTTTTAGTCTGTGTTTAAAATGACCAGGTAAACTATATTTGATGAGGATGTATTACAAATTCCTTGTTTCAATTTACTAATATTCTATTGACCAGGCTTCTATCTATGTTCCTTACAGATACTGACTCTTTAGTTTGCTTTTATTGTAATATCTTTATTGAGTTTTTGTGTTAAGTTGATACTTGACTTATAAAAATGAACAACTTTGGAAAAGAGCCCTCATTCCTTATTTGAATACAGACTGTGCAGAATTGGTATTATCTATTGATGCTTTTGAACTGTGGTGTTGGAGAAGATTCTTGAGAGTCCCTTGGACAGCAAGGAGATTCAACCAGTCCATTCTGAAGGAGATCAGCCCTGGGATTTCTTTGGAAGGAATGATGCTAAAGCTGAAACTCCCCTACTTTGGCCGCCTCAGGCGAAGAGTTGACTCATTGGAAAAGACTTTGATGCTGGGAGGGATGGAGGGCAGGAGGAGAAGGGGCGACAGGATGAGATGGCTGGATGGCATCACTGACTCGATGGGCATGAGTCTGAGTGAACTCCGGGAATTGGTGATGGACAGGGAGGCCTGGCATGCTGCTATTCATGGGGCCGCAAAGAGTCATACACGACTGAGAGACTGAACTGAACTGATTCATTAAATGCTTGATAGAATTCCTGAGGATGTCATTGCATGTGGAATTTTTGATTTGATATGATGAAGACTGTAAGTTAAATTCAATTTATTTAAATTTCTTTAATAAATGTAAGACTATTCACTGTATTTTTTTTTTTTTTTGAAAAATCTTTAACAGTGTGTTTCCTTAAACAATTGTCCAGTGAATTTAGTTTTTCCACTTTAAGGGCATATAGGGATTTGTAATACATATCTTCTCAATAGCCTTTTAGTGTCTAGAAGTATGAAAGCTTTTGTGTACACCTCTTTTCTTTTCCAATTTTGGTAATTTGTAACTTCTCTTTATTTTTATGGTTAATCTAAGCAAAGATTTATGAAGTTTATTGGTTTACCTTGGTGAGTGGTACAGGCACACTGAACAATAATGCAGAGTTTCCTATAGTTGTATAGAGCATTATATAGATTTCAAGTAGATCAGGTTGGTAAATAGTGTTTACTTTTTTTCCATCCTTACTGGCATCTAATGGACTTGGTCTATTAATTCCACAAAAACAGAAATATAAGTTTTAATGTCTCCAATTATCTTTGCAGAATTGTCTATCTCTCCTTTTAATTATATCAGTTTTACTTTAGATACTTTTAGATGCATAGGCGCTTAGCATTGTATTTTCTTGGTTAATTCACCCTTTTATCATTATATAATGCCCCTGTCCAAAGACAATGTTCTTAACTGCCCTTCTTCCAAAGGCTAAGTCTCTTTTTCTTTATTTAGAATATTATTTATGTAGGCTACCATGTTTTTCCTACAGGAACTTATGGTCTGCTTCCCCAGACAAGCACCATAGGGATGACTTTGTCTGCAATCTCACCCTGCCTTTGAGCTTTCTCATGAATATGTACTGATATTTGCATGCTACATGGAAACAGGAAGCATAAATTACTTTATTTTGAAATTTAAACCACAAAATATTTATTCTGCAATATTAAGTTTATATATTGAAAATGTGAAGTTTAAAAATGTATAAATAAAAAAAATAAAAAAAAGTATAAATCACCCCAAATCACACAGCTAGACCGTGAAAGAGCTATATTGCTTCTTTATTTTTCACTTTGCCTATTTACTTACTGAATAGGAAAGAAAGGCAAAATTATGTTCAGAAATTATATATATTTAAAACTATTTAAATATTTCTTAAGATAAGTTCAGTTCAGTTGCTCAGTCATGTCCAACTCTTTCTGTTCCCATGGACAACAACATGACAGGCTTCCCTGTCCATCACCATCTCCTGGAGATTGTTCAAACTCATGTCCATTGAGTTGGTGATGCCATTGAACCAACTCATCTTCTGTAGCCCCCTTATACTCCCACTTTCAATCTTTGCCAGCATCAGGGCCTTTTCCAACGAGTCAGTTCTTTGCTTCAGGTGGCCAAAGTATTGGAGTTTCAGCTTTAAGCGTCAGTCCTTCCAACGAATATTCAGGACTGAATTCCTTTAGGATCGACTGGTTGGATCTCCTTGAAGTCCAAGGGACTCTCAAGAGTCTTCTCCAACACCACAGTTCAAAAGCATCAATTCTTCGGTGCTCAGCTTTCTTTAGAGTCCAACTCTCACATCCATATATGACTACTGGAAAAACCATAATTTTAACTACATGGACCTTTGTCAGCAAAGTAATGTCTCTGCTTTTTAATATGCTGTCTAGGTTGGTCATGGAGAAGGCAATGGCAACTCACTCCAGTACTTTTGCTTGGAGAATCCCAAGGACAGAGGAGCCTGGTAGGCTGCCATCTATGGGGTCACACAGAGTCGGACATGACTGACCAACAGCTAGGTTGGTCATAGTTTTTCTTCCAGGGAGCAATCATATTTTAACATCAAGGCTGCAGTCACCATCTGCAGTGATTTTGGAACCCCCCAAAATGAAGCCTGTCACTGTTTCCATTGTTTCCCCATCTATTTGCCATGAAGTGTTAGGACGGATGCCATGATCTTAGTTTTTTGAATGTTGAGTTTTAAGCCAGATCAACAAAATATCATTTGCATGTTTGTCTTTATTCTCCATGTATTTTACACTAGTATAAAGGACTTGGAAAAATAGCAAAAAAAAAAAAAATGTTTCTTCATAAACGGTGTGTCATGTTGCTAGGAAAATGACAGTAAAATGGCAGGTTCTACCTCATTTTTCTTGCATAGTAAAATTTTTCTGTTATTTCAAAAGACTCTTATATTACTATAGTATTTAAAAAGCATAATTTATATTATGGACTACAGTACCATTTAAATTATTCAAATGTCTGCATGCAAAAGAAAAGCCTGTATTTTAAAAAATGAAAGCATTTCAGTAAGACTAAACATAGTGGTGGAAATCTAGGTATAGAGTGAGAAAAGGCTGGATATGGAAGCAGAGACTCCATTATATTAGAAAAAAAAGTATAGAATTATTAATCATGGTGATAATTTGGACTTTACCTCTACTTGAGTGAGGAGCCAGTGAAGGATTTTAGAAAGGGAAGTTATATATTTAGCTTTCATTCATTATCCAATTTTAAGTCATTTGGGGTAAATATTAATTTAAAGTAATTAAGTAAAATATCTGAAAAATTCCACTGTAACACGGAAGAGATTATTTAAAATCAAAGTTTTCATTGAGTTCTCAAGTTATCTAAGATTGTAACAATACAGGATATTTAGAGTGAATGATTTTAAACTATCAGTTAGGGGGGCGGTCCTAAGATGGCAGAGGAATAGGATGGGAAGACCACTTTCTCCCTCACAAATTCGTCAAAAGAACATTTCAACGCTGAGCAAACTCCACAAAACAACTTCTGTAGGCTGGCAGAGGACATCAGGCAACCAGAAAAGCAGACCATTGTCTTCAAAAACAGGTAGGAAAAAATATAAAAGACAAAAAAGGAGACAAAGGAGGTGGGGAGGGAGCTCCATCCTGGGAAGGGAAGCCCGTCCTGGGAAGGGAATTTTAAAAGAGAGGTTTCCAAACACCAGGAAACACTCTCCCTGCCAAGTCTGTGGTGAGCCTTAGAAACAGAGGGCAACATAACAGGAAGGGAAAAATAAATAAATAATTAAAACCAACAGATTACAAGCCCAACAGCAACTCCCCCAGCAGCAAAGCAGCACAGACGCCTGCATCCGCCACTGGGAAGTGGGGGCAGGGCAGGGACGCGCGGGAGGCGTGGGCTGCAGAGCTTTGTAAGAATCGGGCAGGAACACCCCACGCGCAACCAGAACGATCTAACTTGGGCTAGCAAACCAGACTGTGGGATAGCTACCACGCGAAAAGCTCGAACATAAGACACCGCCAGGACCGAGCACAGAACAAAGGACGGAGGGGAAAAAGCCGGCTGCAGACCATCCCCCGCCGGGGACAGGCAGCCAGAGCCGTAAGGACTGGAAAGGGGCAATTGCAGACCCGGAGAGACTTTACTTACCTAACTGCAAGCAGGCTTCTTTGCTAAGACTCCTGGGGGTGCTGGACAGTCACCATCTGCCTCACAAGGGGCGCCAGCAGTCCACCCAGAAAACTGAGCAGCAGAGGCAGAAAAGGCGACAAGTCGCAGCGATCACGCTCACCAAACTCCTGAGCTACTCGGACCTGGAAGGGCACAAAGCACAGTCCCAACCGAATCTGTGCCTTTGAGGGCTGCCTGAGCGCCGAATCTGAGCGACTTAGACCGGTTAAGTGCACGCAGCCTAGGGCCGGCCTCAGACGGTTCCCGGCTGAACATTGTAGAGCAGGAGCGGTTTGTGTGCCGCGAGAAGGGACAGGTCCAGTGGGGCTGAGACACTGTGTGCACACGACAGTGCTATTTGTTTGCAGCATCCCCCCTCCCCACAGCGCGACTGAACTAGTGAGCCTAAAAAACCAGCAAACAGAAGAAGTTAAACAGAGGGAACCGCCTTGGAAGTGACCCCACACGGCCCACAACATCAGAAAAGGGCCAGATATATTTTTTACTATTTTTAAAATCATTCCTTTTTTTTTTTCTAACTTTTTTTAAAATTGTTAAGTCTTCTATTTCTCTTCTAATTTTTATTTCTATAACCTACTATTACTATTCAAAAAAAAAAGATTTTTTTTTAAGGCAAACACCATATATAGTTTTGGGTGGTTGTTGGTGTTTTTTTTTTTTTTAATAATTCTTGTGGTTTTTTCTTTTTCTTTTTTTTTCTTTTTTCCTTTTTCCTTCTGTTTCTTTTCTTTAATATTGTATTTCTGAAAATCCAACCTCTACTCTAGATTTTTAGTCTTTGCTCTTTGGTATTTGTTGTCAATTGTGTACATTTAAAAACCCAAACTTCACTACCCAATTTTACCTGAGAGCGAGATTACTGGCTTGACCACTCTCTCCTCCTTTGGACTCTCTTTTTTCTCCACCAGGTGGCCTCTGTCTCTTTTCTCCCCCATCTCTTCTCTATCCAACTCTGTGAATCTCTGTGTGTTCCAGACGGTGGGGAACACCTAAGAAACTGGTTACTGGCAGGATTTGTCTCTCTCCTTCTCATTCCTCTCTCTTATCCTCCTGGCCACCTCTGTCTACTTCCTCCCTCTCCTCTTCCCTGTATAACTCCGTAAATACCTCTGAGCGGTCCAGACTACAGAGCGCACATAAGGAAGTAACTACTGGCTAGCTTGCTCTCTCCTCTTTTGATCTCACCACATCTCATTCCAGTCACCTCTAACTACCCCCTACCTCTTCTCTTCTCCTTGTAACTCAGTGAAGCTCTCTGAGTGTCCCTCAATGTGGAGAAACTTTTCATCTTTAACCTAGATGTTTTATCATCGGTGCTGTATAGATGGAGAAGTCTAGAGGCTACTGTAAAAATAAAACTGAAAACCAGAAGCAGGAGGCTTAAATCCAAAGCCTGAAAACATTAGAGAACTCCTGAATTCAGGGAACATTAAGCAATAGGAGCTCATCAAATGCCTCCATACCTACACTGAAACCAAGCTCCACCCAAAGGCCAACAAGTTCCAAAACAAGACATACCACAAAAATCCTCCAGCAACACAGGAACACACCCCTAAGCTTCAATATACAGGCAGCTCAAAGTTACTCCAAAACCTTTGACATCTCATAACCCATTACTGGTCATTCCACTGCACTCCAGAGAGAAGAAACCCAGCTCCAACCACCAGAACTCCAACACAAGCCTCCCTAACCAGGAAATCTTGACAAGCCACTGATAGAACCCCACCCACAGTGAGGAAGCTCCATAATAAAGAGAACTCCACAAATTCCCAGAATATAAAAAGGCCACCCCAAATGCAGCAATATAACCAAGACGAAGAGACAGAGGAATACTCAGCAGGTAAAGGAACAGGAGAGTTGCCCACCAAACCAAACAAAAGAGGAAGAGGTAGGGAAACTACCTGAGAAAGAATTCCAAATATTGATAGTGAAAATGATCCAAAATCTTGAAATCAAAATGGAATCACAGATAAATAGCCTAGAGACAAGGATTGAGAAGATGCAAGAAAGGTTTAACAAGGACCTAGAAGAAATAAAAAAGAGTCAATATATAATGAATAATGCAAAAAAAATGAGATCAGAAACACTCTGAAGGCAACAAATAGTAGAATAATGGAGGCAGAAGATAGGATTAGTGAAATAGAAGATAGACTGGTAGAAATAAATGAATCAGAGAGGAAAATAGAAAAATGAATTAAAAGAAATGAGGACAATCTCAGAGACCTCCAGGACAATATGAAACGCTCCAACATTTGAATAATAGGAGTCCCAGAAGAAGAAGACAGAAAGAAAGACCATGAGAAAATCCTTGAGGAGATAATAGTTGAAAACTTCCCTAAAATGGGGTAGGAAATAATCACCCAAGTCCAAGAAACACAGAGAGTTCCAAATAGGATAAACCCAAGGCGAAACACCCCAAGACACATATTAACCAAATTAACAAAGATCAAACACAAAGAACAGCAGCAAGGGAAAAACAACACATAACACACAAGGGGATTCCCATAAAGATAACAGCTGACCTTTCAATAGAAACTCTTCAGGCCAGGAGGGAATGGCATGACATACTTAAGGTGATGAAAGAAAATAACCTACAGCCCAGATTACTGTACCCAGCAACGATCTCATTCAAATACGAAGGAGAAGTCAAAAGCTTTACAGACAAGCAAAAGCTGAGAGAATTCAGCACCACCAAACCAGCTCTCCAACAAGTTCTAAAGGATAGTCTCTAGACAGGAAACACAAAAAGGGTGTATAAACCCGATCCCAAAACAATAAAGTAAATGGTAACGGGATCATACTTATCAATAATTACCTTAAACGTAAATGGTTTGAATGCCCCAACCAAAAGGCAAAGACTGGCCGAATGGATACAAAAACAAGACCCCTCTATGTGCTGCTTACAAGAGACCCACCTCAAAACAAGGGACACATACAGACTGAAAGTGAAGGGCTGGAAAAAGATATTCCACGCAAATAGAGACCAAAAGAAAGCAGGAGTGGCAATACTCGTATCTGATAAAATAGACTTTAAAACAAAGGCTGTGAAAAGAGACAAAGAAGGCCACTACATAATGATTAGAGGATCAATCCAGGAAGAAGATATAACAATTATAAATATATATGCACCCCATATAGGAGAACTGCAGTATGTAAGACAAATGCTAACAAGTATGAAAGGGAAAATCAACAATAACACAATAATGGTGGCAGACTTTAACACCCCACTCACACCTATGGACAGATCAACTAAACAGAAAATTAACAAAGAAACACAAACTTTAAATGATACATTAGACCAGTTAGACCTAATTGATATCTATAGGATATTTCACCCCAAAACAATGAATTTCACCTTTTTTTCAAGTGCTTATGGAACCTTCTCTAGGATAGATCACATCCTGGGCCATAAATCTAAACTTGATAAATTCAAAAAATCGAATCATTCCAAGCATCTTTTCTGACCATAATGCATTAAGATTAGATCTCAATTACAGTAGAAAAACCATTAAAAATTCCAACATATGGAGGTTGAACAACACACTTCTGAAAAAACAACAAATCACAGAAGAAATCAAAAAAGAAATCAAAATATGCATAGAAACAAATGAAAACACAACAACCCAAAACCTGTGGGACACTATAAAAGCAGTGCTAAGAGCAAAGTTCATAGCAATACAGGCATACCTCAAGAAACATAAAAAAAAAACAAATAAATAATCTAACTCTACACCTAAAGCAAGTAGAAAAGGAAGAATGGAGAACTGCAGAGTTAGTAGAAGGAAAGAAATCTTAAAAATTAGGGCAGAAATAAATGCAAAAAAAAAAAAAAAACACACAAAAACCAAAAGAGACCATAGCAAAAATCAACAAAGCCAAAAGCTGGTTCTTTGAAAGGATAAATCAAATTGACAAACCATTAGCCAGACTCCTCAAGAAACAAAGAGAGAAAAATCAAATCAATAAAATTAGAAATGAAAATGGAGAGATCACAGCAGACAACACAGAAATACAAAGGATCATAAGAGACTACTATCAGCAGTTGTATGCCAATAAAATGGACAGCGTGGAAGAAATGGACAAATTCTCAGAAAAGTACAACTTTCCAAAACTGAACCAGGAAGAAATAGAAGAAAATCTTAACAGACCCATCACAAGCACGGACATTGAAACTGTAATCAGAAATCTTCCAGCAAGCAAAAGCCCAGGTCCAGACGGCTTCACAGCTGAATTCTACCAAAAATTTAGAGAAGAGCTAACACCTATCCTACTCAAACTCTTCCAGAAAATTGCAGATGAAAGTAAATTTCAAACTCATTCTATGAGGCCACCATCACCCTAATACCAAAACCTGACAAAGATACTACAAAAAAAGAAAACTACAGGCCAATATCACTGATGAACATAGATGCAAAAATCCTCAACAAAATTCTAGCAATCAGAATCCAACAACACATGAAAAAGATCATACACCATGACCAAGTGGGCTTTATCCCAGGGATGCAAAGATTCTTCAATATCCGCAAATCAATCAATGTAATTCACCACATTAACAAATTGAAAAATAAAAGCCATATGATTATCTCAATAGATGCAGAGAAGGCCTTTGACAAAATTCAACATCCATTTATGACAAAAACTCTCCAGAAAGCAGGAATAGAAGGAACATACCTCAACATAATAAAAGCTATATATGACAAACCCACAACAAACATTATCCTCAATGGTGAAAAATCGAAAGCATTTCCCCTAAAGTCAGGAACATGACAAGGGTGCCCACTTTTACCGCTACTATTCAACATAGTTATGGAAGTTTTGGCCACAGCAATCAGAGCAGAAAAAGAAATAAAAGGAATCCAAATTGGAAAAGAACAAGTAAAACTCTCACTGTTTGCAGATGACATGATCCTCTACATAGAAAACCCTAAAGAATCCATCAGAAAATTACTAGAGCTCATCAATGAATATAGTAAAGTTGCAGGATAGAAAATCAACACACAGAAATCCCTTGCATTCCTATACACGAATAATGAGAAAGTAGAAAAAGAAATTAAGGAAACAATTCCATTCACCATGGAATGAAAAGAATAAAATACTTAGGAATATATCTACCTAAAGAAACTAAAGACCTATATATAGAAAACTATAAAACACTGATGAAAGAAATCAAAGAGGACACTAATAGATGGAGAAATATACCATGTTCATGGATTGGAAGAATCAATATAGTGAAAATGAGTATACTACCCAAAGCAATTTACAAATTCAATGCAATCCCTATCAAGCTACCAGCCATATTTTTCACAGAACTAGAACAGATAATTTCAAGATTTGTATGGAAATGCAAAAAACCTCGAATTGCCAAAGCAATCTTGAGAAAGAAGAATGGAACTGGAGGAATCAACTTGCCTGACTTCAGGCTCTACTACAAAGCCACAGTCATCAAGACAGTATGGTACTGGCACAAAGACAGAAATATAGATCAATGGAACAAAATAGAAAGCCCAGAGATAAATCCACACACATATGGACACCTTATCTTTGACAAAGGAGGCAAGAATATACAATGGAGTAAAGACAGTCTCTTTAACAAGTGGTGCTGGGAAAACTGGTCAACCACTTGTAAAAGAATGAAACTAGATCACTTTCTAACACCACACACAAAAATAAACTCAAAATGAATTAAAGATCTAAATGTAAGACCAGAAACTATAAAACTCCTAGAGGAGAGCATAGGCAAAACACTCTCCGACATAAATCACAGCAGGATCCTCTATGATCCACCTCCCAGAATTATGGAAATAAAAGCAAAAATAATCAAATGGGATCTAATTAAAACTAAAAGCTTCTGCACAACAAAGGAACATATAAGCAAGGTGAAAAGACAGCCTTCTGAATGGGAGAAAATAATAGCAAAGGAAGCAACTGACAAACAAGTAATCTCAAAAATATACAAGCAACTCCTGTAGCTCAATTCCAGAAAAATAAACGACCCAATCAAAAAATGGGCCAAAGAACTAAATAGACATTTCTCCAAAGAAGACATACGGATGGCTAACAAACACATGAAAAGATGCTCAACATCACTCATGATTAGAGAAATGCAAATCAAGACCACAATGAGGTACCACTTCACACCAGTCAGAATGTCTGTGATCCAAAAATCTGCAAGCAATAAATACTGGAGAGGGTGTGGAGAAAAGGGAACCCTCCTACACTGTTGGTGGGAATGCAAACTAGTACAGCCACTATGGAGAACAGTGTGGAGATCCCTTAAAAAATTGCAAATAGAACTACCTTATGACCCAGCAATCCCACTGCTGGGCATACACACCAAGGAAACCAGAATTGAAAGAGACACATGTACCCCAATTTCATCACAGCACTGTTTATAATAGCAAGGACCTGGAAACAACCTAGATGTCCACTAGCAGATGAATGGATAAGAAAGCTGTGGTACATACACACAATGGAGTATTACTCAGCCGTTAAAAAGTATACATTTGAATCAGTTCTGATGAGATGGATGAAACTGGAGCCGATTATACAGACTGAAGTAAGCCAGAAAGAAAAACACCAATACAGTATACTAACACATATGTATAGAATTCAGAAAGATGGCAATGACGACCCTGTATCAAGACAGCAAAAAAGACACAGATGTGTATAACGGACTTTTGGACTCAGAGGGAGAGGGAGAGGGTGTGATGATTTCGGAGAATGGCATTCTAACATGTATACTATCATGTAAGAATCGAATCGCCAGTCTATGTCCGATGCAGGATACAGCATGCTTGGGGCTGGTGCATGGTGATGACCCAGAGAGATGTTATGGGGAGGGAGGTGGGAGGGTGTTTCATGTTTGGGCACGCATGTACACCCGTGGTGGATTCATGTCAATGTATGGCAAAACCAATACAGTATTGTAAAGTAAAATAAAGTAAAAATAAAAATTTAAAAATATATATAAAAAAGTAAACTATCAGTTATTTTTTCTTTTTTAAAAAATTTTGGCCACACCATGCAGCATGTGGCTTCTTCTGTTCCCCATCAGGGATCAAACCTTTGTCTGCTGCAGTGGAATTGTGAAGTCCTAACCAGTAGATTGCCAGAGAATTTCCAAAATATCAGCAATTTTCATAGGGAAAATTGGGAAGAACGTAAGGTAAGTGTAAGTATAAGGAAAATAAATAAATGAGTGTTTCAAAATTCTTCACTGTTAGATATATATAGTTAAATACTCTCTGAATATATATTATGTGATCTTAGTTACCATTTAGTAAACTGAGGACCATAGAAAGTCATTGAATATAATACTATAAGTTGTGTTGGTTATCATGATATGCTGATATGAATGTCAATTTACTGTAGATGTCTACATTTAATTTCATCTTTTTTTTTATAGAGCAGAGAATATAAATAGGATGTTTTATTATGAGATGGTATGAAAATAGGGGAAAATACATTTAAACCCTTCTGGTTATTCAGAATACCAACTATAAAAATGTAGATCTCTGCCTATATATTTTTTCAGAATGGAATGAAATGGGGTAGGGAATGTTTATGTCTACATTGCACATAAGTAAAATATAAAGTTTAGTAAAATGTAGGATTGGTAAACTTTTCTTATTAATACCTATTGTGAATAATCTTGCAACAGTTTGGTTATCATTTTGGGGGCTCTGAAGAGCTCTAATACCATAGACCTTTATGTCTCAGCACAAAAAATGTGGTGAAAGCAAAGTGGTAGTTAAGAAGTGATTTATTAGAATAGGACACTTTGAGGCTTGCAAGTTGGGGGCAGGGGTGAGAAGTGTGCCTCCAGAACTTACTGGGCTACAGTTTTATAATCAAAGGAAAAGTAGAAAATGGGGAGAAAATCTTCTTTGCCTTTCTTGAGTATACATCATGCTTCCATCATCGGTTCTTCCTCCAGGTTGATCAGGGTAATTGTCTTGTTCCTACATGGGCAAGCTGGTTCCACAAATACTGATTTTATGTATGCAGAGAGTATGTGGTAGGTATCAACTTGCTGAGCTCACTGGGCAATATGTGGGTCTCATGCCACCATTGTTTCACTGTTTCAGGGCATGTCTCATGCTTCTGCTACATGGTTTTGTTACTAAGCGAGCCTGCTTGGTTTTGTGATTAAGCAAACCTGCCTTCTTGAGTAATCATTAATTTTCAGGCATCTTCCATATTTTTTCTATTTACGATCTTGTAGTGGGATTTTTTCTATTTACAATCTTGTAATGGGCTCCCCTCATAGCTCAGTTGTTAAAGAATCGGCCTGCAATTCAGGAGACCCAGGTTTGATTCCTGGGTCAGGAAGGTTCCCTGGGGAAGGAAATGGCAACCCACTCCAGTATTCTTGCCTGGAAAATCCCATGGATGGAGGAGCCTGGTGGGCTACAGTCCATGGGGTCGCAAAGAAGTGGACACGACTGAGCAACTTCATGGAGGAGGTTTCCAGTATTCTTGCCTGAGAATCCCATGGACAGAGGAGCCTGACAAGCTACAGCCCATGGGGTCACAAGAGTTAAGAGTTGGACACAACTTAGAGATTAAAAAGAGAGAGTGTGGGATTAACTATTTAATCACCAAGCTTGTCCCTTTACTCTGTCTCTATCAGTCTCAGTAATAAAATTCTAAGATGGCTTGATAATATCTTTAGCTAGCCACGAAATTAAAAGGCACTTACTCCTTGGAAGAAAAGTTATGAGCAACCTAGATAGCATATTGAAAAGCAGAGACATTACTTTGCCGACTAAGGTCCATCTAGTCAAGGATATGGTTTTTCCTGTGGTCATGTATGGATATGAGAGTTGGACTGTGAAGAAGGCTGAGTGCTGAAGAGTTTATGCTTTTGAACTGTGGTGTTGGAGAAGACTCTTGAGAGTCCCTTGGACTGTAAAGAGATCCAATCAATCCATTCTGAATGAGATCAGCCCTGGGATTTTTTTGGAGGGAATGATGCTAAAGCTGAAACTCCAGTACTTTGGCCACTTCACGTGAAGAGTTGATTCATTGGAAAAGACGTTGATGTTGAGAGGGATTGGGGGCAGGAGGAGAAGGGGACGACAGAAGATGAGATGGCTGGATGGCATCACTGACTCGATGGACGTGAGTGTGAGTGAACTCTGGGAGTTTGTGATGGACAGGGAGGGCTGGAGTGCTGCGATTCGTGGGGCCGCAAAGAGTTGGACACGACTGAGCGACTGAACTGAACTGAACTCTCTCGTTCATAGACCTTTAGAGTAGTAGAGGATTTTAGAATTCATTTAGTTAAAATCCATCATGTGGTTTACCTCCAGTGTAAAGCTATTATTAACAAAATTGTAAAACAAAAAGCTTTGTAATGTTTATTTTTTATCCAATCTATCTTGGTATATATCTAGCTAGATGGTTCAGTCTACATAGAGAGATATTATTAATAAAATTGTAAAAAAAAAAAAAAGCTTTGTAATGTTTATTTTTTATCCAATCTATATTTGTATATATCTAGCTAGATGGTTTGTTCTGCATAGAGAGATATACATATATAAGCTCAACTTTTTTCTTGGCACTGTATCTGGGAGTAGGATTACTGAGTCATAAATAGAGTAAGCATATACTTTATTTAAGCTTGTACTATTAACAATAATCCAATGTAGACTGACATATTTACACATTTATCAGCAATGTAAAACAACTTAAATTGCTAAATATTATTTCCAAGGTTTGCATTATCAGTTTGTTTATTCAATTTCAGGCTTTTTGATGGTTATATACTGGTATTTCATTGCAGTTTTTAATTTGCACCTCATAATTAATTGTATATAATTTTTAATATTCATATCATATGGCTTTCATATTTTCCTTCAGGCTACCTTTTTTGTTATATTATATATTAATTTAATAATTTTTCAATTTATTATCCTTTCTGGTAGATTGTGCTTTTTGTATCATGATTAAGAAGTTTTAACTACTATAAGGTCATGAAGACATTCCTCTATGTTTTCTTTAAAAAAGTTTCTATTTCTCTTTTATACTTAAAGAGATATACTTATGTGGTGAGATAGTCATTATATTTTTAATGATTTTTGTTTTTCTTTTCATTATATATATATAGATAGATATATGCACATCTCAGCACTCATAAATATATTAATAAGTTTCAAAAGCAGACACAATTATTCTTTTGTCTTAGAAGTAAGATTGTGGTTGCTGTTGAGAAGAGGAACAGTAGTTGGCAGAGTTAAATTCATAATACTGTACACCTTTATTTTTGTACTTTTCTGTAATTCATATTATATTTCAATGAAAATTTGCATAAAATTATAAAGAATACAGGAGAATATCAACCAAATGCAATATAGAACTTATTTCCTTATTCACACAAACCCATTTGTAGGGTAACCTTTATAGGATCATTGGGGAAATTTGAACACTTACTTGTTATATGATAATAATAAGAAATTACAGTCATCCCTTGGTATCCATGAAGGAATTGGTTAAGGACCTGGTACAGATACCAAAATCTATAGACGCTCAAGCCCCACAGTCATTCCTTCCTGATTTACAGTTCTGTATGGTTGAATCCAATGATGTAATACTGTCGTATTTATTGAAAATAAATCCATGTATAAGTATACTCACACATTTCAAACCTGTTGTTCAAGTGTCAATTGTATTGTTATTTATAACATTATAATGCCATTGTGGTTCTTATTAAGGCTCATATAAGTCTCACTGACTTTTTATACAGCTAGATATTTATAGAGGAAAATTTCTTTTAAATGTTCTGCATGTTCTTTAAAATAATCTAGTGGGTGAAAGTGTGCCTCAGGGGGTAGAGATGAAATTAAATGGGCAATATCATTTCAATGTTTATAATTTTTAAAAGTAGATACTGAGTACAAGTTACTTTATTGTTGTTTTCTTAACTTTATGGCTGTTTGAAAAATTTAAAAATAAAATGCAAATATATTCTTGGCAGCAGGGTTCCCTGATGGTTCAGTTGGTAAAGAATTGCCTGCAATACAGGAGACCCAGGCTCAACCCCTGGGTTAGGAAGATCCCCTGGATAAGGGAATGGCAACCAACTCCAGTATTCTTGCCTGGAGAATTCCATGGACAGAGAAGCCTGGTGGGCTACAGTCTATGGGGTGACAAAGAGTCAGACACAACTGAATGACTTTCACACACACTCAGGGTGAATATTCATGCCAACTCAAGTCTTCAGGTAAGGGCACAACTGGACTGACAACTTGATTGCAGCCTTATGAGACACTAAGCAGAGGATTCATTTAAACGAAACCTGAACTCCTGATCCACAGTAATTCTGAGAAAGTTGTGTTTGTGTGTGAGTTTAAGACGTTAAGTTTGCAGTAATTTGTTGAGAAGCAATAGAACTAATACAATTGCCATTAAGTTACTGAATGTAAATCAGTCATTCTACTTAGCTATGTTTATTGTCCCAACAATCAAAGTTAGATCATATTCTCATCTTATGTAGTAGAATTTTGAGGCTCAAAATGGTTACATAGTTTTTCAACATTCAAGGAAATCAACAGGTAACTGAGCCAAACACACATTAAGCTCCATGAAACGTCAAACCCGTGGTATTTTTCTGTACTACATACCCTTATGTAGAGACAGACAAGAGTGACTCCTCAGTAACATCAAAGAGCACAGGCATACGCAAACTGTTTTGTCCAAATGTTGGTTATGCTATTGGCTGCAATCAATGGAATGAGAGATCTCTGAAAGTTAGGAATTAGCTTGTGGTCAGTGAATATATGCTCAATGTAATTTCCTTGTTGTAACTTTGTTTTGTCCACTCCTATTCATGAAGCTACTCTTGTGGAAAGGAAACACTTAAATAGGTAAAGTAAGAAACCATTTGAGATCCTGAAGAAACTTGAGAAGAGAAACAGTCTTGAAAAACGCAGTTCATTATAAATAAATTAATTAATCTTTTAACATACAGCTTCTTCTTCCTGAGCTACATTTCAACATTTCAGTCAAACTTATTTATGAAATCTCTTTGAAGGGCATTGATTACTGCTACCTAATAACTAAAAGAAGACTGAAATTTTTAAATGAGCAGTCTAGACTCATTAAGCAGCATAGATATAAAAGCAAATGTTCAAAATGGGATACATTTCTGATGCCTTACAAAGGTTAATAAACCTTATTATTTTGACCTAATAGTCAAGACATTAAACATGACTTACAAAATGACTCAATGATTATAAAGAGCCCAAAGAGGAATACAATCTTTTAATCAAAAATAAAATGCTCCTAAGAAGGTCATATCAGCAGTCAAATTAAGTTATGAATCTAATTATAAGTTATAAGAAATCTTAGTAGATAGCTATGTGGTATTTTTAGTAGGAAAACATGTTGTCTTTTAGCCCAACAAAAGGTTTTCTTCTACTTAGGAAAATATTCTAGGTAGAATAAGTTCAGTAGTAAAATTCTAGAAGATTGTTCAACTTTGAATAGATATCAGGAGACACTAAAGACAAACTAGGTTAATCAGTTCAGTTCAGTTCAGTCACTCAGTCATGTCTGACTCTTTGCGACCCCATGAATCACAGCATGCCAGGCCTCCCTGTCCATCACCAACTCCTGGAGTTCACTCAGACTCACGTCCATCGAGTCAGTGATGCCATCCAGCCATCTCATCCTCTGTCGTCCCCTTCTCCTGCCCCCAATCCCTCCCAGCATCAAAGTCTTTTCCAATGAGTCAACTCTTTGCATGGTGGATTTACTTGAGGAGAAACTCCTTGGAATAGAGGAAAGTCACAGCTACTACAAATAGCTATTTGTGCAGAACAGCTGTGGAAGTGATCCCAGGTCTGATTTTTGTTTGGATGAAGGGATTCCTGGGGGTGTAGCATATTATTTCTAAATATTTGAAATATAAATATTTACATGTAACTGTATTAGAAGTAAATATGACAATGCAACCTTATTTCTGTTGTGATTTCCTTCAAACAAGTTGGGCTTCCTGGTAACTTAGTCAGTAAAGAATCTGCCTGCAGTGTAGGAGAACTGGGTTCGATCCCTGGGCTGGGAAGATCCCCTGGAGAAGGAAATGGCTACCCACTCCAATATCCTTGCCTGGAAAATTCCATGGACAGACAAGCCTGGTGGGTTGCAGTCCATAGCGTTGCAAAGAGTCAGGCATGACTGAGTGACTAACATACTCAGACAAGTTACCACCCAGATCCACTTGTTCTGGCCCTGACTTTTCTAGGCTCAGTCCTTGAGAGTGAACATGAAGACAGAAAACATAATGAAAATGACCAAATAATAGCTCAGGGTTTAGAAGAAGTTGGAGCTACAATTAAAGAGAATCCAAGAAGTGGAAACTTAGAGAATCAGAAACTAGATCTAGCCACATGCCAAACAAATTACTGCAGAGCTAAATCTGAATAGATTTTGTAAAATATCCCTGAGGCAAATACAGCATACTAAAGTGTTTACATATAAAGAAAACTAGTGACATATTTTCTTTGCTTTTTGTAAGTACTCTGTTATTTTTGTTTACTCTCTTTTCTGTGCACAAAAAGGTTTCAGAAATAAGTTTTACAGACATATTCTTATTTCTGTGAGGTACGGAAAGAAATGAAGTTGAGAAACTTGAGCTTATTTGACAGAAAATTATGCGGCAGATGCTGTCAGCACCCAATTTATTTGATACCCTTTCACTAGTTTACCAGGCTTCCTGGTGTCTCAATCAGTAAAGAATCGTCCTGCATTGCAGGAGGCTTGGGTTCAACCCCTGGGTTGGGAAGATTCCCTGGAGAAGGAAATGGTAGCCCACTCCAGTGTTCTTGCCTGGGAAATCTCACAGACAGAGGAGCTTGGCAGTCTACAGTCCATGGGATCGCAAGAGTCAGATATGACTTAGTGACTAAACCACCACCACCATTATTTTACCACAAGCCCGCTTTCAATAGGCTGCATGGGTATATGCTTGCCTGGGACTATACGGCTCTGATTCATTTGATTCTTATGTTTCCAGCCTGGTGAGATGGGAATTACTGGGGAGTTAATTCCTCTTCATTGTTATTAACCACACAGTCTTCAACTAAGGACAAACAGTGATTGGTATAGAAACATCACAACTTTCTGAAACATTGGATGGAGTAACCCTAAGATGCAGGTGTTGCACAGGCTCTTGGGGTTTTCTACTGGGATTAATCTTTAGATGACCTCAGAGGTCACTTGGATGACAACACTGACCGAATTGACTGTGTTGACTTCCATGTTTTATTTCTCCATTGTTTATTAATATTTATTGTTTCCATTACAAAATAAACTGCCTACACTCTAATACTCATGTTTGCCTTCTAAAAGAAGCCACCTGAAGATATTTGGTACCAGAAGTGATCCTAAGAATTAGATAACTCAGAATACAGTTCTGGAACCGGTCACCAGCCAGCTCAATGACAAAAATGATCTTATTGTTTGTAATCGTGGAGGACATGATAACCTTTTCCATACTGTGGCATCACAATTGCTGCTATTCTAATCTGTGGTAAATTGTGATACATAAAATCAGTTTTAAATGAGCATTCATCTCTTGCAGTTAACCCTTACCTCTCCTTATTACTCTAAGATTGAAAACAATGGTCAGATGTCAGCATGTCATGAGTTAGAAAGTATTATAAAAAAATTGAGAAGGAAAGAGATCATTCTCTTCTACCAAAGAAGTTACACGGCTTTAGGAGATGGACTTGGAATTTTATTTTGAAGATGATGGAATTAGGGTTAAGCAATATAAGTCTTGGCTTCCCTGGTGGCTCAGCAGGAAAGAATCTGCTTACAATGAAGGAACACAGGAGACATGGGTTCCATCCCTGGGTTGGGAAGATCGTTAGGAGGAGGACATGGCAACCAACTCCAGCATTCTTTCCTGGAGAATCCCATGGACAGGGGAAGAACATGGTGGGCTAAAATTCATAGGGTCACAAAGAGTCAGACATGATTGAAACGTCTGAGCACATACACATATACACAATATAAGGCTAGAGGACCATGGTGGTGGAGGGATAATCATCTATGTCTTAGGACTAAATATCCTGACATGGACACAAAGAGATGATTCCAGGCCACTACTGAAATGGCTCCTTGAAGCCTAGATAAAATGATGGGTTACCAAAAAATAAGTTGAAATACTAAAATTATTTTGTCAGAATGTTGGAAAATTGGTCAAAAATCTCAGAGAGGTAAGCATGTTGGAACAGATATATTTTACAATATCAAAGAATCCATCAGAATATTATCTGGGAAGGTCCAAAGGACACACTCCTCACCAGTGCGATATAGAATTTGCTGAGTAGAGGAGTACCAATATAATTCATAAGGACAAAGGTGTCTTTCCTCTATAGGCTAGGGTTGCTCTCAGGGGATGCTTCTATTGTCAGCGGCAGTAATAGCATTCCAGATTAGCTTAAGACAAATAACAGTACTCACATGACAAAGTGACATAGTTACTTTAGTGAGGTAGATGGCAGCTAAAAAGGGCATTGCTTGAATTATATACATTAAAAACTTTAATAGTTGGTGAATAGAAGGATAATGATGTGCATCATAATAGGAAATCAAATTTTCTCTTTTGGGTTTTCAAACTTGAGTTTGTTCTCAGTCCTAGAGTCAACCTATAGAAGGGAAGCTCAATTATCTTTTTAAAAAGTCTTAATAATGCCACAACAAGCATGTAAAATAAAAAAAGTCACTAATTCTTCTATCAAAGAGACCTATGGTCATTTGCCAGAAAAACTGTACATTGTTGAAAAAGTCTATAACTCTTGCAAGGCTTACAACATACAGGTTCTGAGCTGACACTGGTACTAGTGGAAATATGATAACATGATAGACACTTTTCAATGACTGCATCTGTATTATGAGAAGTAGATTAGGAGAGGAACGTAGATTGGATAGACTAGTTTATTACAGATATGAGTATAACAGACAAAGTTGGTGATAATCAAAATGGAAAGTAATACTTGGATTTGGTAGGAGGCAAACTTGACAGGAATGTGTAGACTCAAAGCTCTTTGAAGTGTACTCTGTATAGAATTAGGATTGAATGAAACGGATTGGATGATACTATAGGTAGGAATATTTCCACCTAAAAATCTCACACAGTGTAAGCATGAATAAAGGTGCTCTCCGGTAAGTCAGGGAGAATGGAATACAAGGAGCTTGTATGAAACATTTTTAACCTGTAAATATTTGAAGGTAGAAAATACCTCCAGTAGTCTTCATAATACTTGCATAAACAGGACCTAGGCCCACTGAATCAGATTTTTAAGAAGGGACATTAAGAAATATGTATTGGAATAAGCTCCAAAGAAGAATCTCAGAGAGCAGACTCCCACTGATCTGCAGAAATTTTGGAACACAGACCTACATGACCTATGATATATATATATATATATATATATATATATATATATATATAATATTTAAATATACATCCTAAAATAAATATTTAAAAAGATGAAATATAAGTAAAATACAGTGTAGACATCAACTCAATATTTATACTTAACATTTGCACCTATAAACTTAATATTTATGTACAGTAAAACATTTCCTCTGTATCCTGATAATGCATATATTCAAAGTAATGAAAAATGTTGCTCAAGATGGTAATATGATTTTACCTTAGCAGAGAACATCTGCATTTATTACCCTGTGGTGTATTCCCCATAATATATAGTATCCAAAATACGATTCACAGAGGAAGTAGTTCACAATAATTTGAGCACCTGGAGCATAATGAAAACTATAAGTACAATTCAAAGGATTCTTTTTAGTGCATAAAAGATTGGTTTGGAAGGAACGCTTAATTTGTACAGTTGGGGCACATACTATCAGCAAGCAAATCACTTCCTGGGAGCCTGCTGTTTGTGAGGCAAGAGAAACTTTCCAAAAAGAGATTTTATTTTCTTCTTTTGGGATTTTAAAGAGGAAAAGCAGGATTGTTTGAAAGCGTTTCTTTCTATAGTCATACTCATCTTTCTAAAATATAAATCTGAACATATTTTCTTTCATAAAGTTCCTGAATTCTCCATTGCCTTCAGGATAACTTCTAAAGATTTATAGATTACTAGATAGAGAATAAATTTACTAGTTACTAGACGGACTCAGGAGAAGGCAATGGCAAACCACTCCAGTACACTTGCCAGGAATCCCATGGACAGAGGAGCATGGTAGGTTGCAGAGTCAGACACAACTGAGCGACTTCACTCTCACTTTTCACTTTCATGCATTGGAGCAGGAAATGGCAACCCACTCCAGTGTTCTTGCCTGGAAAATCCCAGGGACGGTGGGGCCTGGTGGGCTGCCGTCTATGGGGTCACACACAGTCAGACACGACTGAAGCGACTTAGCAGCAGCAGACAGACTCAGACATAGCAGATATGCAAAGAGAAGCACCTCAGAGACTCCAGACCCTTTAGAGGCACAACTCTACTCTCTGGGTGCTCTTCAATTCTATTAGATCATTCTGTCCTCTTATAATCGAATGCCTGTTTTGGTTAAATATCTTGAGTGAGTTTATATTTTTTCTATCAATGTTAGCATAACCATACAATATGTTTGCCTTTGAGAATCCTAGTTATAGCTATAGATTTGCATCCCATTCATTTCAGCATCAGTATCTCCTAGATTACCATTTTGAAGAACATATTATTGTCAAAAATATATGAAAATAATCTCTGATGGGTTCTACAGGATTCCACTTTCTACTTGCTGCTTCTGCTTTTATCTAAGCATTTTCAGTAAAGTTGACTGTTATTGAATATGTTTAAATATGAAAGATGGCTAATGTGCAACTCTCTCTCAACTGTTCTGAATGTAACATTGCTAACTCCTTCCTTACAAAACAAAACAGAAACATCATACAGGGTGAGCTCTAAAGGAAAATTAGAGAAATACTGAATGCTGTTGAGCCTGACAGGTGTTTGCTGGATGTTTGGCAATGCTGTCCAGGCTTATCCCATTGCTTTCAAAATGCTCTACCATTTTAGGTTGCTAGTATATAGAGTCAGGAAGAGAAACGAGAAACAGTGCTTTAGGGTGTAAACAAAATATGCTCACAAAATGCTAGAGTTCTTATAAAAATCATTATGAGCATTCTTGCTATTGGAGTTGATTTTGCTTTTTAGGAACACATTTTTATTCTGCAATAAGCCATATTGAAATAAAAATTTGAAAATATGATTTTTAGTTACTGCATTTTAAATACTTAAAAAGGAATTGATTAGAGTATAATTTGGTGGTGCTACTGCTAAAGAACCCACCTCCTAGTGCAGGAGACCCAGGTTCCATTCCTGGGTCAGGAAGACCCCCTGGAGGATGGCATGGCAACCCACTCCAGTATTCTTGTCTGGAGAATCCCATGGACAGAGGAGTTTGGTGGGCTACAGTCCACAGAGTCGCAAAGAATCAGACATGACTGAAGCACATGTATGCAAAGTATAATTTCATAAAATATTGATTGACATATAACACTTACCATCAGAGCTACCATGCTGAAAATAACAGTGACATCACAGAAAACACGAAAATAAGAATACTTCAATGTTTTAGCAGTATTAATGGTTACTACAAAAGTCAGTAATTTAGAGAACTACTCTTATAAACAGTGGAAACATATTCAGCTGAAAAGTCTGAGTTTACCTGGCACTTTGAGAAGAATGACTGTTCACTGAGAAAAAATGAGCACAAATATAAGTGCAATGATAGGTTTTAATGTATTACACTGTTAGAATAACTACCTAAATATTTAAATTATTCTTGACTTATTTCAATTTCAACAGATGTTTTGAATAAGTTATCATCATTAAGAGTTCCATTTTTTTCATAAAAATCTTGGCAACAGATAAACTTTCAGAAATTGTTTCCATAAAAATGAAACATCTGACATAATTTTGAATGCTTTCATAAGTTTATTTAGAAGTTCAATATTTAGAGAAAGTAGCTTTCTGACAAAGTTTAGTCTTGGGTGGAAAAAAAAATTGTTTTCAAAAGCTAATAGGAAAGTAAAACATTCCTGAACAAAAATGTACTTGCAATTGGTTATTATGTAAGCTATATTTTATAAACAAGAGTTATAGACTACTTTACAAATATTTCAATCTACAAATATTAATTTTACTACCACATTCATTACTAACTCTCATGTCAAAATAATACCACGCACCACAAAATACATAATCAGGTAGACTTTGCTGAACTACTTAGTAAATCTACATAATTGTACTAAAATGACACTGAATTGCTTTTTAAAATGAATCTTAAAAGTTTAGTTACAGTTTCTTCAAAACTTAAGCTGAAAAGCTTAAATCAGTCTTTTTTTTAATTATTTTTTAAAATTTTGTTTATTTATAATTTATTATCTATCTCCCATAAAGCTACCAGCCTTCTCTTAATTCAGTTCAGTTCAGTCACTCAGCCGTGTGCGAATCTTTGCGACTCCATTAATTGCAGCACGCCAGGCCTCCCTGTCCATCACCAACACCCGGAGTTCACTCAAACTCACCTCCATCGAGTCGGTGAGGCCATCCAGCCATCTCATCTTCTGTCGTCCCCTTTTCCTTCTGCCTCCAGTCCCTCCCAGCATCAGAGTCTTTTCCAATGAGTCAACTCTTTGCATAAGGTGGTCAAAGTACTGGAGTTTCACCTTTAGCATCATTTCTTCCAAAGAACACCCAGGGCGGATCTCCTTTAGAATGGATTGGTTAGATCTCCTTGCAATTCAAGGACTCTCAAGAGTCTTCTCCAACACCACAGTTCAAAAGTATCAATTCTTCGGCCTTCAGCTTTCTTCACGGTCCAGCTCTCACATCCATACATGACCACTGGAAAAACCATAGCCTTGATGAGACGGACCTTTGTCGGCAAAGTAATGTCTCTGCTTTTCAATATGCTATCTAGATTGGGCATAACTTGCCTTCCAAGGAGTAAGCGTTTTTTAATTTCATGGCTTCAGTCACCATCTGCAGTGATTTTGGAGCCCCCAAAAATAAAGTCTGACACTGTTTCCTCTATTTCCCCATCTATTTCCCATGAAGTGATGGGACCAGATGCCATGATCTTCGTTTTCTGAATATTGAGCTTTGAGCCAAACTTTTCATTCTCCTTTTTCACTTTCATCAAGAGGCTTTTTAGTTCCTCTTCAGTTTCTGCCATAAAGGTGGTATCATCTGCATATCTGAGGTTATTGATTTTTCTCCTGGCAACCTTGATTCCAGCTTGTGCTTCTTCCAGACCAACATTTCTCATGATGTACTCTGCATATAAGTTAAATAAGCAGGGTGACAGTATACAGACTTGACATACTCCTTTTCCTATTTGGAACCAGTCTGTCGTTCCATGTTCAGTTCTAATATGGTCAACAAAAGAGTCCAAAATGCAGTACTTGGGTGCAATCTCAAAAATGACAGAATGATCTCTGTTCATTTCCAAGGGAAACCATTCAATATCACAGTAATCCAAGTCTATGCCCCAACCTGTAACACTAAAGAAGCTGAAGTTGAACGGTTCTATGAAGACCTACAAGACCTTTTAGAACTAACACCCCAAAAGATGTCCTTTTCATTATAGGAGTAGGAAGTCAAGAAACACCTGGAGTAACAGGCAAATTTGGCCTTGGAATATGGAATGAAGAAGGGCAAAGATTAATAGAGTTTTGCCAAGAGAACACACAGGTCATAGCAAACACCTTCTTCCAACAAGACAAGAGAAGACTCTACACATGGACATCACCAGATGGTCGACACTGAAATTAGATTGATTCTATTTTTTTCAGCCAAAGATGGAGAAGCTCTATACAGTCAGCAAAAACAAGACCAGGAGCTGACTGTGGCACAGATCATGAGCTCTTTATTGCCAAATTCAGACTTAAATTGAAGAAAGTAGGGAAAGCCATTAAACCATCAGCTAAGACCTAAATCAAATCCCTTATGATTATACAGTGGAAGTGAGAAACAGATTTAAGGGACTAGATCTGATAGATAGAGTGCCTGATGATCTATGGAATCAGGTTCGTGACATTGTACAGGAGACAGGGATCAAGACCATCCCCATGGAAAAGAAATGAAAAAAGCAAAATGGCTGTCTGAGGAGGCCTGACAAATAGCTGTGAAAAGAAGAGAGGTGAAAAGCAAAGGAGAATAGGAAAGATGTAAGCATCTGAATGCAGAGTTCCAAAGAATAGCAAGGAGAGATAAGAAAGCCTTCCTCAGCAATCAATGCAAAGAAATCGAGGAAAACAACAGAAAGGGAAAGACTAGAGATCTCTTCAAGAAAATTAGAGATTCCAAGGGAACATTTCATGCAAAGATGGGCTCGAAAAAGAACAGAAATGGCCTGGACCTAACAGAAGCAGAAGAGACTAAGAAGAGGTGGCAAGAATACACAGAAGAACTGTACAAAAAAGATCTTCACAACCCAGATAATCATGATGATGTGATCACTTACCTAGAGCCAGACATCCTGGAATGTGAAGTCAAGGGGCCTTAGAAAGAATCACTATGAACGAAGCTAGTGGAGAGGATGGAATTCCAATTGAGCTCTTTCAAATCCTGAAAGATGATGCTGTGAAAGTGCTGCACTCAATATGCCAGCAAATTTGGAAAACTCAGCAGTGGCCACAGGACTGGAAAAGGTCAGTTTTCATTCCAATCCCAAAGAAGGGCAATGCCAAAGAATGCTCAAACTACTGCACAATTGCACTCATCTCACACTCTGATAAAGTAATGCTCAAAATTCTCCAAGCCAAGCTTCATCAATAAGCGATCCGTGAACTTCCAGATGATCAAGTTGGTTTTAGAAAAGGCAGAGGAACCAGAGATCAAATTGCCAACATCCGCTGAATCATGGAAAAAGCAAGAGATTTCCAAAAAAAACATCTATCTGCTTTATTGACTATGGCAAAGCCTTTGACTGTGTGGATTACAATAAACTGTGGAAAATTCTCTTAATTGCTTTGCATCAAAACCGTTTTTTGATGACGCCCTTCAAGCTTGAACTTTCTCACATTTTGTTTCAAATCGAGGAGGGCTCTGTTAGGCCTGTCTCATTCCCTGGGCCAAGTTCTGAGGTTTGCTCTGGAGCTGATGCTGGGATACTGGCTTGTTTCTGAGTGGCATGTTACTTTAGACACAAAGCTCTGAGTAGGTGTGACAATCTGTTTTGGGGGTTTGTTCAATTTCCTTTTGAGCTTCCCTGATGACTCAATGAGTAAAGAATCCACCTGCAATGCAGGAGACACAGTTTGGCTCCCTGGGTTGGGAAGATCCCCTGGAGAAAGATATGGCAACCCACTCCTGTACTCTTGCCTGGAAAATCCCATGGACAGAGGAGCCTTGTGGGCTACAGTCCATGGGGTCACAAAATGGTCGGATAGGACTTAGTGACTAAACAACAACAAAGTTACTTTCACCCTTACAAAGAGAAGAATGTAACATCTGTTCTAAGAATGAGCTGGGTCAAAAGCAATTTGTCACTAGTATTTTCAGTGTCTTGCACCTGTGATAGAGCCCCCAATTCTGAGCGGTGAGTCTGCTTAAGGGAATGGAGGGTCCAAACTCTTGGCCAAACTCACTTGAAATTTAGCCTCTATGACAGTTAACTGGGTAGGGAGAATGACAATTACTGTCACACACCCTGTTAGAGTATGCCATAACTTTCAACTTGGAGGTGGGAGAATGCTTTGTGTGTTGTGTGCACCAATCTGGAGCTGAGTTTCCATCTTACTTGGCTCAAGGAGGTGTGCAAGAGGGACAGAGTAGTTCATGCTTCAAATACTAGAGACTCTAGTGACAGTTTTAGTATGTTTCTTTGAATAAATACTTAGATTGCAGGCTGTTCTTTTATGAGACTTTCTTCTTTTTTATTGTTGTTTCACTGGTCATTATGGTCTATATGTTCACTGACTCCCCAAAATTCATATGTTGAAGACCTTATGCCCTGTGGGTGGTATTAGGATGTGAGACCTTGGAGAGGTGCTTAGATCATGAGCCATCATGAAGGTGACCAATGCTCTTATAAAGGAGGCCACACAGAGCTTCCTGGACTCTTCTACTATCTGAGGATACAGTAAGAAGGCACTGGCTATGAAACAGAAAGAGACCCCTCACTATAAATCAACCATGCTGGAGTCTCGGTCTTGGATTTCTGGTCTCCAGAACTGTGATAATTGAATGTCTGTTGTTTACAGTTTAGCCTGGCAGTGGTATTTTCTTAGACGAGCCTGAACAGACTAAGACAATATAGTTATGTCTGTATCAATGGGGAACTTGTGATAATTTTGCCTGGTACTACTAATTTATTGTGAATTATAGAAAGTAGAGTACAGTATATATGGAGTTAAGATAATTGATAGGCCAGACCCATAAAAGTGTAGAGAAATGAATGAAACCTGGATCACAGATCAACAATGCTGGGTTTACGAGTTAGGTAGTAGCCATTGGGAGGTCAAAGTTAATCTGAAGTGTAGCAAGTAAGAAAATGCTAAAGATGCCTTAAAATTAAATCTTTTAAAATATTTGTGTGGAAACTTCACATATATATATGAATCATATAACTGTATATATATATAATATAATATATATGTAATCCATATATAACTTTTATCAACAAATTTTTATATATTTCATATATATAATTTTATGTATATAACCTCTTTCTCTCTAAATATATATATATATATGTATATATCACAGAGATTTAGTCAATCTGATAAAACCTATCATTAAGGTTTAACAAATTCCAACATTTGCCATATTTGCTTCTTTTATTTTTAATGTATTGAATTATTGGAATCAATTATTCAATCGTGAAATGATAGTATACATATATCTCTTAAAAGACAGTTTTTTGTTTTAATATAGCAGACTTTAAAATTCTCTTATTTTCATCTAGTACTCAATCCACATTCAAATTTCCTTGATAACTAAAGCAAAATAGTATTTTTATCATAGGCTGATTGAATCAATATCAACATAGTTTTATTTTTAAGAGTTATCACTTATGAATTATTTTTTAAATTTAAAACCTTGACTTGTTGGAGAAAGAAAATATTCATTTCCTTTAAAATGTTCGGAATTCTGGAAATTATTTTGCTTCTTTGTGGTATCATTTAACTTGTTCTTATATTTCTTGCATAGTCTATGAATTAACAATTAGATGCAAAGGCTTCAGGAAATATCATTTAGCATTTTTTTAAGAGGACAAAAATACATAGTTGTAGCCTATTTCATTTTATATCAGGCTATGAAGCACAGAATGCTGGAAATTCCACCTTGAGTGACTGATCATTTGGTTCAGATGGTGACAGTTTTATTCCTCCAGTGTAAATTTATCTTTTTTTCCCTTATAATGAACAGATAATTAGGATAGCAATGCTTTGGTATCATGTGAGTGTACAGTCCCCAAACAAGTTTTCAAGTTAATTGTTGTAGCATCTGTTGATAGTTGTTATTTCCTTCAGTTCAGTTCAGTCACTCAGTCATGTCCGACTCTTTGTGACCCCATGAATCGCATTATGCCTGGCCTCCCTGTCCATCACCATCTTCTGGAGTTCACTCAGACTCACATCCATCGGATTGGTGATGCCATCCAGCCATCTCATCCTCTGTCATCCCCTTCTCCTCCTGCACCCAATCTCTCCCAGCATCAGAGTCTTTTCCAATGAGTCAACTCTTCGCATGAAGTGGACAAAGTACTGGAGTTTCAGTTTTAGCATCATTCCTTCCAAAGAAATCCCAGGACTGAGCTCCTTTATAATGGACTGGTTGGATCTCCTTGCAGTCCAAGGGACTCTCAAGAGTCTTCAACACCACAATTCAAAAGCATCAATTCTTCAGTGCTCAGCTTTCTTGACAGTCCAACTCTCACATCCATACATGACCACCGGAAAAACCATAGCCATGACTAGACGGACATTTGTTGGCAAAGTAATGTCTCCGCTTTTGAATATGCCATCTAGGTGGGTCATAACTTTCCTTCCAAGGAGTAAGCGTCTTTTAATTTCATGGCTGCAGTCACCATCTGCAGTGATTTTGGAGCCCCCCAAAAAATAAAACCTGACCCTGTTTCCACTGTTTCTCCATCTATTTCCCATGAAGTGATGGGACCAGATGCCATGATCTTCGTTTTCTGAATATTGAGCTTTAAGTCAACCTTTTCACTCTCCTCTTTCACTTTCACCAAGAGGCTTTTTAGCTTCTCTTCACTTTCTGCCATAAGGGTGGTGTCATCTGCATATCTGAAGTTATTGATATTTCTCCTGGCAATCTTGAGTCCAGCCTGTGCTTCTTCCAGCCCAGCATTTCTCATGATGTAGTCTGCACATAAGTTAAATAAACAGAGTGACAGTATACAGCTTTGACATACTCCTTTTCCTATTTGGAACAAGTCCGTTGTTCCATGTCCAGTTCTAACTATTGCTTCCTGGCCTGCATACATATTTCTCAAGAGGCAGGTCAGGTGGTTTGGTATTCCCATCTCTTTCAGAATTTTCCACAGTTCATTGTGATCCACACAGTCAAAGGCTTTGGCATAGTCAATAAAGCAGAAATAGATGTTTTTCTGGAACTCTCTTGCTTTTTCCATGATCCAGCGGATGTTGGCAATTTGATCTCTGGTTCCTCTGCCTTTTCTAGAACCAGCTTGAACATCAGGAAATTCATGGTTCACGTATTGCTGAAGCCTGGCTTGGAGAATTTTGAGCATTAATTTACATGCTTAAAGATAATTAATGGCAACTGCTTCCCAGTAATTTTTTTTTTTTGCAGCCAAACTTATGAAATATGCATTTTAAAATAAATAAATAACAATGAGTACAGATAAATAAATAACAATGAATACATACTGCTATTTCCAAATGCCATTTAACATTACAGGGTTGTACTCTTTTCTTTTAGATCTTACTTGTATATTTTTCTTTCTACCAAGGAATTTTTTTCCTAACAACGTTCTTTAACTTTTAATTTAATTCAATTTCTGGCAAAATAATCCAGTTGTTTAAAATGTTTCCTTGACCTGAAATATTTAAGTGTCTAATATCCTAGAAAATTAGTGAACATTATAACGTGGTGCAGAGGTCAGGATAAGGCATGTTCCTAGGTTCAAAACTGAAGTCCAGTAGGTAAAAAATCACAGCATGAATAATGTAAACACAGAAAAAAGGTTTCATTAAATCAGAAAATTTTTCCCCTAGTGAGTAGTTGTTATCAACTTTACTTGCCTGGTGGCTCAGGGGGTAAAGCATCTGTCTGCAGTGCAGGAGACCCCGGTTCAATTCCTGGGTTGGGAATATCCTCTGGAGAAGGAAATGGCAACCCACTCCAGTACCCTTCCTGGAAAATCCCATGGACAGAGAAGCCTAGTAGGTTACAGTCCATGGGGACTCAAAGAATCGGGCATGACTGAGCGATTCCATTTTTCACTATTTTTCCTTGCAATAGAGATAGTGCATAACATGTCTAGCATAAACATTATCTTGCCTCTGCCCATAGATTTTGTATCAGTGGTTATAGGAAATCAAAATTATAAGAAGTTTCCTAGTAATTTTGAGGTATGTGGTATACCAGACCATGCCTTGACTTATACTTATCTGAAAGTTTTTTGATGCTGCTTCTCATGAAATGAACTACCCAGTGGAGCTAGTGATGGGTAATTCTCATATAAGCTCCAAACTGTTGTTGCTTGGAGAGCTGCAGGTTTGCTTGAGTCAAGAATAGAGACAGTAAAAAGAGTGAAAACCAGAGAAAGAATCCTATAAGGTGCTCTTTAATGGAATAAAACCTTCACACTACAAATCATTGCATGTTTTCAATAGGCTGCATCTATTTTTTTAATTAATTTATTTCTATTGAAGGGTAATTGCTTTACAGAATTTTGCTGTTTTCTGTCAAACCTCAACATGAACCAGCCATAGGTACACATATATCCGTCTCTTTTGAAACTCCCTCCCATTTCCCTCCCCATCTCACCCCTCTAGGTTGATACAGAGCCCCTGTTTGAGTTTCCTGAGCAATAAAATAAATTCCTGTTGGGTATTTATTTTACATATGGTAATGTAAGTTTCCATGTTACTCTTTACATACATCTCACCCCCTCTTCCCCTCACCCCATGTCCGTATGTCTATTCTCCGTCTGTTTCTCCATTGTTGCCCTGTAATTAAATCTTTCAGTACCATTTTTCTATTCCATATATATGTGTTGAAAGTGAAAGTGAAATCGCTCAGTTATGTCTGACTCTTTGCGACACCGTGGGCTGTAACCTACAAAGCTCCTCCATCCATGGGATTATCCAGGCAAGAATACTGGGGTGGGTTGCCATTTCCTTCTCCAATATATGTGTTAGAATATGGTATTTATCTTTCTTTTTCTGACTGACTTCACTCTCTATATTAGGTTTTAGGTTCATCCACCTCATTAGAATTGACTCAGATGTGTTCCTTTTTATGCCTGCCTAACGGTCCATTGTGTATATGTACCACGTTTTCTTTATCCATTTGTTTGCTGATGGATATCTAGGTTGCTTCAATGTTCTAGCTATTGCAAATAGTGTTGCAAAGAACAATGGGATACATGTATCTCTTTCAATTTTGGTTTTCTCCAGGGTATAGGGCTGGGAGTGGGGTTGGTGGTTCATATTGTAGTTTTATTCCTGTTTTTTTAAGGAATCTCCATATGGTCTTCCGTAGTGGCAATATCAGTCTACATTCCCATCAACAGTGCAAGAACATTCCCTTTTCTCCACACCCTCTCCTGCATTTATTGTTTGTAGACTTTTTGATGAGGGCCATTCTATCCAGTGTGAAGTGATATCTCATTGTAGTTTTGATTTGCATTTCTCTAATAATGTGTGATGTTGAACATCTTTTCATGTGTTTGTTAGCCATGTGTAAGTCCTCTTTGGAGAAATGTCTGTTTAGGTATTTTCCCCAATTTTTGATTGGCTTGTTTGTTTTCCTGATATTGAGTTGTATGAACTGCTTTTTATATTTTGGAAATTAATCTTTTGTCAGTTGTTTCATTTGCAATTTTTTCCTCTCATTCTGAGGGTTGTCGTTTCACCTTGCTTATAGTTTCCTTTGCTGTGCAAAAACTTTTAAGTTTAATCAGATCCTACCTGTTTACTTTTGTTTTTATTTCCATTACTCTAGAAGGTGGGTCATATTGGATCTTTCTTTGATTTATGTAATCGAGTGTTCTGCCTATGTTTTTATCTAAGAGTTTTATAGTTTCTGGTACTATATTTAGGTCTTTATTTAACTTATATGCAGAGTACATCATGAGAAATACTGGGCTGGAAGAAGCACAAGCTGGAATCAAGATTGCCAGGAAAAATATCAATAACTTCAGATATGCAGATGACACCACCCTTATGGCAGAAAGTTAAGAGGAACTAAAAAGCCTCTTGATGAAAGTGAAGGAGGAGAGTGAAAAAATTGGCTTAAAGCTCAACATTATGAAAATTAAGATCATGGTATCTGGTCCCATCACTTCCTGGGAAATAGACGGTGAAACAGTGGAAACAAGGTCAGATTTTATTTTCAGTTCAGTTCAGTTCAGTCGCTCAGTCATGTCCGACTCCTTGAGACCCTGTGAATCGCAGCACGCCAAGCCTCCCTGTCCATCACCAACTCCCGGAGTTCACTCAGACTCATGTCCATCGAGTCAGTGATGCCATCCAGCCATCTCATCCTCTGTCATCCCCTTCTCCTCCTGCCCCCAACCCCTCCCAGCATCAGAGTCTTTTCCAATGAGTCAACTCTTCACATGAGGTGTCCAAAGTACTGGAGTTTCAGCTTTAGCATCATTCCTTCCAAAGAAATCCCAGGGCTCCAAAATCACTGCAGATGGTGATTGCAACCATGAAGCTAAAAGACGCTTATTCCCTGGAAGAAAAGTTATGACCAACCTAGATAGCATATTCAAAAGCAGAGACATTACTTTGCCAACAAATGTCCGTCTAGTCAAGGCTATGGTTTTTCCAGTGGTCATGTATGGATGCGAGAGTTGGACTGTGAAGAAAGCTGAGCGCCTAAGAATTGATGCTTTTGAACTGTGGTGTTGGAGAAGACTCTTGAGAGTCTCTTGGACTGCAAGGAGATTCAACCAATCCATTCTAAAGGAGATCAGTCCTGGGTGTTTATTGGAAGAACTGATGCTAAAGGTGAAACTCCAATACTTTGGCCACCTCATGTGAAGAGTTGACTCATTGGAAAAGACTCTGATGCTGGGAGGGATTAGGGGCAGGAGGAGAAGGGGACGACAGAGGATGAGATGGCTGGATGGAATCACTGGCTCGATGGACATGAGTTTGGGTAAACTTTGGGAGTTGGTGATGGACAGGGAGGCCTGGCGTGCTGTGATTCATGGGGTCGCAAAAAATCGGACACGACTGAGTGACTGAACTGAACTGGATCCATTTTGAGTTTATCCTTGTGCCTGGTATTAGAAAGTGTTCTAATTTCATTCTTTTACATGTAGCTGTCTAGTTTTCCAGCACCATTTATTGAAGAGGCTGTCTTTGCTGCATTATATATTCTTGCCTCCTTTGTCAAAAATAAATTACCCATACATGCATGGATTTGTTTCTGGGTTTTCTATATTGTTCTATTGGTCTATATTTCTGTTTTTGTGCCAGTACCATTCTGTCTTGATGACTGTAGCTTTGTAGTATAATCTGAAGTTAGGAAGATTGATTCCTCCAGCTCCATTCTTCTTTCTCAAGACTGCTTTGGCTATTTGAGGTCTTTTGTGTTTCTATATGAACTGTGAAATTATTTGTTCTAGTTCTGTGTAAAATGCCATTGGTAATAGGGATCACATTAAATCTGTAGATTTTATTTGGTGGTATAATCATTTTCAGTTTTATTCTTCCTACCAAGGAACATCTAATATCTTTCCATCTGTTTATATCATCATTGATTTTTTTCATTAGTGTCTTATAATTTTCTGTGTACAGTTGTTTTGTCTCCTTAGATAAGTTTATTTCTATATATTTAATTATTTTTGTTCCAATGGTGAATAGGATTTATTCCTTAATTTCTTTCTGATTTTTCATTGTTAGTATATAGAAATACAAATGATTTCTGTGTATTGATTTTGTATCCAACAACTTTGCTAAATTCACTGATTAGCTCTAATAATTTTCTGATGTATTCTTTAGGGTTTTTTATATGCAGCACCATGTCACTGCAATCAGTGAGAGCTTTACTACTTTTCTGATCTGGATTCCTTTTATTTCTTTTTCTTCTCTGATTGCCATAGCTAGGACTTCCCAAATTATGTTGAATAATAGTGGTGAAAGTGGACACCCTTGTCTTGGGGTTGAATCTTAGGGGAAATGCTTTCAGGTTTTCACCACTGAGAATAATCTTTGCTATAGGCTTATAACATATGGCCTTTACTATGTTGAGGTAGGTTCCTTCTATGACTATTTTTTGAAGAGTTTTAATCATAAATTGATGCTGAATTTTGTCAAAGGCTTTTTCTGCATCTATTGAGATTATCATATGTTCTTTATCTTTCAATGTGTTAATATGGTATATCATATTGATTGATTTTAATATATTGAGGAATCTTTGCATTCTTCAACATTATAATGTGATGCAGAGGTCAGGGTAGGGAATGTTTCTAGTGTTCAAAACTGAACTTCAGTAGGTAAAAAATCACAGCATGAAAAATGTTCACACAGAGATAATGTTTCATTAAATCAGAATTTTTTTCCCCTAATGAGTAGTTGTTATCAACTTTACTTGCAATAGAGATAGCGGATAACAAGTTTAGAATAAACATTTTCATGCCTCTTCCCATAGTTTTTGTATCAGCAGCTATAGGAAATCAAAATTACAAGAAGTTTCCTAGGTAATTTTGAGGTGTGTGGTATACCAAACCATGCCTTGACTAATACTTATCCAAAAGCTTTTAAACTGTTGTTGCTTAGAGAGCTGCAGGTGTGCTTGAGTCAAGAAAAGAGGCAGTAAAAGGAAGGTGAGTGCCAGAGAACAAATCCTAAACAGAGCTCTTTAATGAAACAAAATATTCTAATTCTACAAAGCATTGCATGTTTTCAGTAGACATCATCTTCTTTTTTTTTTTTTTTAATTTCGGTAAATAAATAAAGGCATCCTTGGTAAGATTTAAATGAAATTTATGTCCCTCGAAAAAAAGTTTGCATTATCTCAAAAAAATAAAGTAAAACCCTATAATGTTGTGATAGTGGGAACTGAAATTCATAATGCAGGGTACCTTAACTGCAAAGATAATGAAATAAACAGAGTCACAACTAGCCAGCCTAAAGTTTGGGGATCCAAATTTAAATTCAAATCTGTCTTGAAACACTGCTATTTAACCCTATCTGAATATGTATTTTTGTTTGTTTGCATTATACACACACACACACACACACACATACATATGTGTGTGTGTGTGTGTGTGTGTGTGTGCTCAGTTGTGTCTGATTCTTTGCCACTTCATGGATTGTAGCCTGCCCATCTTCTCTGTCTATGGAATTTTCATATATACTTTTTGACTCTATCAGCTAATACATATTTTATTTATATATCAATAATGATAATTCTAAGTCTTATGGCTGGCTAGTACTTCCAAGACAGTAGCAGAGATTCCAAGAATATCTCATTTCATTCATTCCCATTGTATACTTCTGAGTAGGGGAGGCAGAAGAAAAATGGAATGTAGGAGTAATATTTGACTGTCCCCTAACTAACAAAAAGGGCTTCCCTGGTGGCTCAGATGGTAAGACATCTGCCTGCAATGCGGGAGACCTGGGTTCGATTCCTGGGTCAGGAAGATCCCCTGGAGAAGGAAATGGCAATCCACTCCAGCACTCTTGCCTGGAAAATCCCATGGACAGAGGAGCCTGATAGGCTACAGGCTACAGTCCATGGGGTCGTAAAGAGTCGGACACAACTGAGCGACTTCACTTCACTAACTAGCAAAACAACTCCTGCTCAGCTAACAGAGCAAACCTATATTTGACAATAGCAGTTGGGTAGAAACTGGGAGTCAATCTTGATCGTACTGCATATCCTGTACTGCATATCCATGAAGGTTATATGATTGTGACCATCTAACTTTTTGAAAATAAAAGGACTTTGAAACTGGAGAGATATTGGTTTGAATATCAGTTATTTTAGATTATTTGTTTTTTAAATCTTGAAATATTCTTTTCCTGAGCTATGGCAAATTATAGAACACATTCACAACCTCCTACTTACAGATTAAATGTGTACATTGTGTCGGTTACTAGAGTGATTAAGTGACTTAACCCAAGATAATTTATAAGAGGGAGAACTGGAACCCAAATATTTGTAGTTGTAATTCAGTGCAAACATTAGGGAAGTGCAATTTAATACAGCTGCTTTGTAATGCAAGTGAGCAAGTCAGCTCTGTTTGTATGAATAAATCCCTGTCTCCCTAATGTTGAGAATGTTCTTTCTTACTTGTTTAGGTAAGATTTTTAGCTCATAATTTTTGCACTGCTACTTGGCTTATTAAAGGCAACACACACACACAATAAAACAGTTAAATTTACAGTAAATCACACAGCAGGATTTCAGGTAAACAAATATTTTCTGGCTCTCTTCCTCTGCAAAGATCCCATCTCCTCTGGTTAGTGTGGGTAGAAAGAGAGAAATGACAGGAAGTAACTGATGGTGATCAAATAGGACTTTCTTAGTTCAGTTGTCGACTCATTGTTCTGTTATCTTAATTTCATTTTTCGGTAAATTGTAAACTGATTAAAGTATTTGGGGTTGTTTCATAATAGTGTGAGACATTATATAATTACAATTTTAAACTCAGTTTCTTGGATAATTTCTAGCAGACTAAGGCATCAAACAGAACTAATATCATTTTGCAAATGATTAACCAATCTATTGAGACACTGATCACTTCAAAGAAAAGGAAAGGACTGAAACTATCAGAAGTATTAGTACTGAGAAGTCATGTGCATTGGTGTAGTATGTGTTATGTCAGCAAAATATTTAGTGGAAAGTGGGTATCTAAATAGAGACAGAGGGTGGTAGGGGGATATTGAAAGAGAGAGGTCTTGTTTAAATGTTTATTTATAAAGCTCCCATTTTAAAGATACAATAATACAGAGATGGTTTCCAGAACTGAGGAGATTCAATGGAAATGAAACATGAAATGACTTCAAGCCTCCTATACTTTCATAATGCTGAGGGTTTTTTTAATGTTATTTTTTTAATCTCTATGATTTCATCTCAATTAAAACGAACTTCAGATAATCTCTAGAGTAATGAAAGTTTAAACTTTCATCATCTTTTTCAGTCAAGCAGATAATTTTATTTTTGTTTGACTTTATTTTGTTTGCTTGAAAACTTATTTAACATTTAAAATCATGCAAAAGTATGCAGAAGCACCATCAACAAGCCCACTATCTTCCAATGTCAAACTGACCTCAGTTATTAAAATTGTAAAGGTGCTTTTGTATTGCCCTTTTTGAGCAATTTATGAGTGCCACTCAAGAAAGTAATCATGCACACTACACTGCCAAAGAAGTGGAAGCCTCAAACCTGTCTCTCCTTTACTGTCCAAATTATTACACAGTAAAAGGAAGCAGGAAATCTGACCATAGTCTACTCATGTATTGACAAATACCTTATAGATAAAACTTCTAAAATATGGGCAGCCCAGAATTACTTAATTGAAAGTATTTTGTACAGAATTGTTGGTAGTTTTGGCACCCCTGTAGCCCAAATAGATGGCTGTCAAAATACCCATGTCCATTTTATTCCTGATCTATGAGAAGATAGCTTAGGTATAAAGGACTTCTCACAGGTGGCTCTGTTGTAAAGAATCTGCCTACCAATGAAGAAGACATAGGTTTGATCCGGGGTGGGGAAGATCCCCTGGAGAAGGAAATGGCAACCCACCCATTATTACTGCCTGGGAAATCCCATGGAAAGAGGAGCCTGGAAAGCTGTGGTTCAAGGGATCACATAAGGGTCGAATACAACTGAGTATCCAGTGCATACCACACATGCAGCTAATGTATAAAGCACTTTTTTGAGCATGGGTTGAATGGAGAGTCTCCGTCTACTTGATATTTATTACAGTTTAATAATTGAGGTTTCAAATCTTTATTCTTTCAGTGTTGGCCAGTAGTTTATAAGTCAAGTAGCTCCCTGCCCTTGCTAGAACATAAGAATCAGGTAGTCATAAACTTAAGGCCTTGTTATTGAAGTTTTTCCCACATCATTGAAGTTTTCTTTTGTTTTGTCAAGTGCACTGAGATATCATAGGTTTAGAAAATTTTATTTTCTGAGTTTGTATATTCTAGAACCACACGAATTTTTTTTTTTTTAAATGAAGCCTAAATTCACTCTAAGTGCATGCCATTAATTTTGAGTCTTCTGGGCTTTTAACTTTCCTTTCATTTAACCCCGGGTCCTCAGATTAGATACTTTGTCATCTTTCTGGGAAAATAGGTGAAATTTTTACCAGTTTTTGCATTGATCGTATTGACTCTTGTGGGAGTCAGTTCATGCATGATGTCCTCCTTTCTTTACTTAGCATATTTGTTAATTTTGACTGGAACCAACCCCAAACTCTTGATCTAACCCCTAGATCGAGTGATGTCATTTTGAATGTTAAATTGAATGTCTTTTCTGCAGGTACTCTTTCAGAGCTCACTAAATTAATGGAACCTGAAATAAAATGGTAGCCGCACATATTAGAACTATCCTGTAATAATACCCTGAAAGTAAAACTTAAAATAAATTTGTGAAAACACAGAACCTTCTTTTATTGTGAAACATTCAGACTCAGGAGAGAAATAAAGAGAAAAATATTAAATCCTCTATGCTTCAATAGTGAGCACTTGGTTCTGATGGATCATTTTCCTTGGAGTCCCTTTTCCAATGCATTTCAACTCTCTTTCATCAAACTTTAACAAGTTATGTCAATCCTTCCTTCACGATTTCTTAGGTATGTCTTTAAAGTTTTATTTCAAAGTCAGTAAGCCTTGACAGGCATTTATGTTCTCATACTCAGATCCCTGCAGTTATCCCCTAACTCAGTTGCCTTCACTTGATTCCTACTGCAATTTATTCTACTTCCACCACAATATTGGTCTTATACAGTTTTTGTAGCATCATTGTTTTCTTTCAAACACAGTAGCCACACACACACACACACACACAAATAAAATGTGATTAGCTAAGAGATAAAGTAAAAATCAAGATCATTCAACACAATTTTTTTTTTCCTCCAATTGTCCAGGTATCTCAAACACTTCCTCTCAGCAAGATAGTCCATGAATTCTGTGTCCTGAAAAGTGAATATTAGTTGCTTTTGCCTCTCCAGGAATTCCCTCCCTCTTTTGGTAAAAGCACCCCTCTTTTTGGTGAAGAACGTGTCCATGTGCTTCATGTAGATCTGTCTCCACTCAAGGCATAAAAGATGAACTCATAGTCTGGTCCATGCCAGACTAGTTTATATCACATGTGTTAAGCAGTCTCAAAGATGACTACCAATGATCCCCACTTCCCAGTGTTCACATTCTGTATCATCCTCTGCTCAGAATTTACTGACTTGCTTCTAATGACTAGAATAGGGTAGAAGTCATGGTATGTCACTTCCAAAATCAAGTAACAAAATGATTAATAGTTGTCTCAGTTTCCCTCTTTGTCTCTCCCCCCCAACCTCACCCCACCATCACTTGGGAGAAAACAAGCTATCATGTTGCGCATAATCCTATGGAGAGACCCATGTATCAGGTCTGAGACCAAAACTGTAAGTAAACAAGGGTGAAGAGTCTGCTCGAAGCCATATGAGTGAGCCTGAAAGTACATCCTCTATAACTCAAACTTGAGATGGCTTCAATCTCTGTTGATACCTATATTACAGCCTTGAGAGAGACCTGAACCAGAGATACCTGAAGTGTGTGTCCAGATTTCTAATTCACAGAAATGTCAAGATAAGTGTTTGCTGTTTTATACCACTGAATTTTGGAGTAATTTGTTGTGCAGCAATAGATGATTATTAATACATGTGTTTTCAAGAACAGCTTGGTCTTTTAGTCCTGGAAGCAACCCCCCACCAATACTGAGAGATGACTTTATTGTAGAGAGCCCATAAAGGATATCTAGATCTAGAACCGACAGCAGTCATATTTTCTGCTGTATAGAAATAGTTCATCTGAGACTCAAATCAGTATACGTACAGCATTTTTGCCTGGAAAATTCCATGGACAGAGGAACCTAGTGGGTTACAGTCCATAGCACTGCAAAGAGTCGGACATGACTGAGTGACCGAGCACATAAAATAAAACGCCAGAATTGCTTAGAATTTAGAGAAGAAAATTGCAATAAAAATGCAAAAATTAACCAAACTTGTAATAAATAGAAATTAAATAATATCTCTGCTTCTGTGAATCCTTTTTCAATATTCTTGGTTACCCTAATAGTTATTTTTTTGCAAGATTATCTAAATCTAATCTAGGAATAGAATCTACTAGGACTTTTATAGAAAAAATTTAATTCATCATAAAATTAAAGTAGTAATCAGCAAATTTATTATTCATCCTTGTTTCCTGGTTCTTCATATAGAAAGTTTATACAAAAGCCTCCTGAAACTGTAGGAATCTACTGACTCAAGCAAGCAAACCCCTTTTCTGTCATCAGAAACTGTGTCTAAACTTCCAAAACTGGAAAGCTAATATGAGGTGCTGACCCTGCTGTGGTTATTTTAGGAAATGGATAGTTCATTATTTATCTCTTATTAAAAATAGTTTAAGAACCTCAGTTTTGTCTATAAAGACTTGTAACAGAAGCTTCCATAGGACAAGTAAATGTACACCACTTTGGTATTTACACTACTTTTTTCTTTTTGAATGAAGAAATGGATGCTAAAAGTGATGGACGATGTTTAAAATACATCACTTACTCATTCATTCCACAAATATTTATATGTACCTGCTCTGTGGCAACCACTGTTCTAGGCACTGGTGATTGATTATATAGCAGAGAATAAAATAGTTCTCATAGAAGTGATCTTTGGATGAGAAATCCTGCAAGTACTTGCAGGTTTATCTCAGCCACAAAGGCCTGAGCTCTCAATTAAGCAATTGTGATTTCCAAATTTATACCACAAAGTGTGTTACAGAATCTATCTCAGTGGACCAACTTGATATTTCAGTCACTGCATTCTAAGTTCAAGGATGGAAAGACAAACATTTTAATTAAAATAGATACGTTTGTAGAATATGAATCTGAAATAACTTTTTCATTTGTAAAATAGTTCTCTAGTCCCCAACAGACCTTGGCTTGGGAGCTGGTTTGGTTAATGGAACAGAGGTAGGTGGGCACATTTGAGAGTAATTTCCAGAGGCAAATATCTGTCTTGTGAAGAACAGCAGCCAGTGGATTATGCTGAAGAAACAGAGAATATTGGTAGATTATTTAAGTGAGGTCTTAAAGCCCTAGATTTTTTTGTGAGATGTAATGAAGATAAATTGGTACACTAAGCATAGCAGTGAATTTATAATAAAAATGTTTAAGACCAGTATTAGCCCCCACAGAAGTGTTTATTGTGATCCTCAATCTTCTGAGTCTCTGCTGCCTCAACTGTAAATAATGCTTTAAAATTCTGTGGTAGTAAAAATTACAACTCATATTAACATGTATTAATTCTTACAAATATCTGCCTTCCTGTAAGCAATGTAACATGGTTGCTAAGCACATGAGAGAGGTAGTGGATTTTAGGTTCTATCTCCTTCTAATCACATCACTTTGAACAAGGGATTTGTCTCTTCAACATCTCAGTTTCCTTGTCACATAAATGACTATGATGTTATTACCCTTACCTTAAGGTTTTTTGACTATAATATAAGGTAATCATGTATCATCAGTTCAGTTCAGTTGCTCAGTCTTGTCCAACACTGCGACCCCATGAATCGCAGCACGCCAGGCCTCCCTGTCCATCACCAACTTCCGGAGTTCACTCACACTAACATACATTGAGTCCGTAATGTCATCCAGCCATCTCATCCTCTGTCGTCCCCTTCTCCTCCTGCCCCCAATCCCTCCCAGCATCAGAGTCTTTTCCAGTGAGTCAACTCTTCACATGAGGTGACCAGAGTACTGGAGTTTCAGCTTTAGCATCATTCGTTCCAAAGAAATCCCAGGGCTGATCTCCTTCAGAATGGGCTGGTGGATCTCCTTGCAGTCCAAGGGACTCTCAAGAGTCTTCTCCAACACCACAGTTCAAAAGCATCAATACTTCAGCGCTCAGCTTTCTTCACAGTCCAACTCTCACATCCATACATGACCACTGGAAAAACCATAGCCTTGACTAGATGAACCTTAGTCAGCAAAGTAATGTCTCTGCTTTTGAATATACTATCTAGGGTGGTCATAACTTTTCTTTCAAGGAGTAAGCGTCTTTTAATTTCATGGCTGCAGTCACCATCTGCAGTGATTTTGGAGCCCCCAAAATATAAAGTCTGACACTGTTTCTACTGTTTCCTCATCTATTTCCCATGGAGTGATGGGACCGGATGTCATGGTCTTCATTTTCTGAATGTTGAGCTTGAAGCCAACTTTTTACTCTCCTCTTTCACTTTCATCAAGAGGCTTTTTAGTTCCTCTTCACTTCTGCCATAAGGGTGGTGTCATCTGCATATCTGAGGTTTTTGATATTTCTCCTGGCAATCTTGAGCCCAGCTTGTGCTTCTTCCAGTCCAACACTTCTCATGATGTACTCTGCATAGAAGTTAAATAATCAGGCTGACAATACACAGCCTTGACGTACTCCTTTTGCTATTTGGAACCAGTCTGTTGTTCCATGTCCAGTTCTAACTGTTGCTTCCTGACCTGCATACAGATTTCTCAAGAGGCAGGTCAGGTGATCTGGTATCCCCATCTCTTTCAGAATTTTCCACAGTTTATGGTGATCCACAAAGTCAAAGGCTTTGGCATAGTCAATAAAGCAGAAATAGATGTTTTTATGGGACTCTCTTGCTTTATCCATGATCCAGCAGATGTTGGCAATTTGATCTCTGGTTTCTCTGCCTTTTCTAAAACTGGCTTGAACATCAGGAAGTTCAGGGTTCACGTATTGCTGAAGCCTGGCTTGGAGAATTTTGAACATTACTTTACTAGCATGTGAGATGAGTCCAATTGTGAGGTAGTTTGAGCATTCTTTGGCATTGCCTTTCTTTGGGATTGGAATGAAAACTGACCTTTTCCAGTCCTGTGGCCACTGCTGAGTTTTCCAAATTTGCTGGCATAGTGAGTGCAGCACTTTCACAGCATCATCTTCTAGGATTTGAAATAGCTAAACTGGAATTCCATCGTGTCCACTAGCTTTGTTCATAGTGATGCTTTCTAAGGCCCACTTGACTTCACATTCCAGGATGTCTGGCTCTAGATGAGTGGTCACACCATCGTGATTATCTGGGTCGTGAAGATCATTTTTTGTACAGTTCCTCTGTGTATTCTTGCCACCTTTTCTTAATATCTTCTGCTTCTGTTGGGTCCATACCATTTCTGTCCTTTATTGAGCCCATCTTTGCATGAAATGTTCCCTTGGTATCTCTAGTTTTCTTGAAGAGATCTCTAGTCTTTCCCATTCTGTTGTTTTCCTTTATTTCTTTGCATTGATCGCTGAAGAAGGCTTTCTTATCTCTCCTTGCTGTTCTTTGGAACTCTGCATTCAGATGCTTATATCTTTCCTTTTCTCTTTCGCTTTTCACTTCTCTTCTTTTCACAGCTATTTGTAAGGCCTCCCAAGACAACCATTTTGCCTTTTTGCATTTCTTTTCCATTGGGATGGTCTTGATCCCTGTCTCCTGTAAAATGTCACGAACCTCATTCCACAGTTTATCAGGCACTCTATCTATCAGATCTAAGCCCTTAAATCTGTTTCTCACTTCCACTGTATAATCATAAGGGATTATGATTTAAGTCTGAATTTGGCAATAAGAAGTTCATGATCTGAGCCACAGTCAGCTCCTGGTCTTGTTTTTGTTGACTGTATAGAGCTTCTCCATCTTTGGCTGCAGAGAATATAATCAGTCTGATTTTGGTGTTGACCATCTGGTGATGTCCATGTGTAGAGTCTTCTCTTGTGTTGTTGGAAGAGGGTGTTTGCTATGACCAGTGCATTTTCTTGGCAAAACTCTATTAGTCTTTGCCCTGCTTCATTCTGCATTCCAAGGCCAAATTTGCCTGTTACTCCAGGTGTTTCTTGACTTCCTACTTTTGCATTCCAGCCCCCTATAATGAAAAGGACATCTTTTTTGAATGTTAGTTCTAAAAGGTCTTGTAGGTCTTCATAGAACCCCTCAACTTTAGCTTCTTCATCATTACTGGTTGGGGCATAGACTTGGATTACCATGATATTGAATGGTTTGCCTTGGAGACAAACAGAGATCATTGTGTCATTTTTGAGATTGTATCCAAGTACTGCATTTTGGAGTCTTTTTTTGACCATGATGGCTACTCCATTTCTTCTGAGGGATTCCTGCCCGCAGGAGAAGATATAATGGTCATCTGAGTTAAATTCACCTACCCCAGTCCATTTTAGTTCACTGATTCCTAGAATGTTGATATTCGCTCTTTCCATCTCTTGTTTGACCACTTCCAATTTGCCTTGATTCATGGACCTGACATTCCAGGTTCCTATGCAATATTGCTCTTTACAGCATTGGACCTTGCTTCTATCACCAGTCACATCCACAGCTGGGTTTTGTTTTTGCTTTAGCTCCATATCTTCATTCTTTCTGGAGTTATTTCTCCACTGATCTCCAGTAGCATATTGGGCACCTACTGACCTGGGAAGTTCCTCTTTCAGTATCCTATCATTTTACCTTTTCATACTGTTCATGGGGTTCTCAAGGTAAGAATACTGAAGTGGTTTGCCATTCCCTTCTCCAGTGTACCACATTCTGTCAGACCTCTCCACCATGACCTGCCAGTCTTGGGTTGCCCTGCTGGCATGGCTTGGTTTCATTGAGTTAGACAAGGCTGTGGTCCTAGTGTGATTAGATTGACTGGTTTTCTCTTAGTATGGTTTCAGTGTGTCTGCCCTCTGATGCCCTCTTGCAACACCTACCATCTTACTTGGGTTTCTCTTACCTTGGGCATGGGGTATCTCTTCACGGCTGCTCCAGCGAAGTGCAGCCACTGCTCCTTACCTTGGATGAGGGGTATCTCCTCACCGCCACCCTTCCTGACCTTCAACCTGGGATAGCTCCTCTAGGCCCTCCTGCGCCCGCGCAGCCACTGCTCCTTGCACATGGGGTTGCTCCTCCCAGCTGCGCCCCTGGCCTCGGGTGTGGTGTTGTTCCTCCCGGCCGCCCATGGCCGCGGGTGCTGGGTGGCTAATAATCATGTGATCATGAATCATAACCAAGACATTTTAACTGTTGATGAGATGTGGATTACTATGGCTTTTCACATGAAAAGTGAATCATGAAAAACAAAGTATGTGTGTGTGTGTGTGTGAAGAAAAGCACTTTAAAACCTGTATAGATACTCTATACATGTGAGTGTAATCATTTGGCCTGGTTCCAGAAAACCAGGTTACCGCATAATTAAAAGAGATGTGAAAAACATACTTCAATGCAGTATTTAAAAGACTTCTGAGGTAGCAGTCCATTATCTAGAAAATTGATCTTATTCTCCAGCTCCTAAGTCCATGTTTCCTTTGAGTATTCAATTGTTAAGTGTTGCTCCAGTATTTATCATGGTATTAACTGAAATATGCATTATTTCTTTTTACAGTTGCATGTGACATTAGGGCCTGTTAACTAAGTTTGCTGATAAAATAAAGGAATGGGTATTTCAGTTTGCTATAAGTGAATCTTGGAAAAGGAAATGGCACTCCACTCCAGTACTCTTGCCTGGAAAACCCCATGGGCAGAGGAGCCTGGTAGGCTGCAGTCCATGGGGTCGCAAAGAGTCAGACACGACTGAGTGACTTCACTTTCACTTTTCACTTTCCTGCATTGGAGAAGGAAATGGTAACCCACTCCAGTGTTCTTGCCTAGAGAATCTAAGGGGCAGAGGAGCCTGGTGGGCTGCTGTCTATGGGGTCGCACAGAGTCGGACACGACTGAAGTGACTTAGCAGCAGCATACGTGAATCTTAAAAGCTTCAGTGATTATACATTTCAAATATGATTGCTTTTATTCCATTGACTAAGATGACAGTTTATTGAAGATTAAAATTTCTGAAACTTCCTACAAATATATAATGAAATACAGATTGGGGAGCAAATGAAATACTTGAATACTATTTAAGTTAAATATTATTTAAATATTTAGCTACTATAGAAGTTTAGATCTGAAAAGAACTATAACAACTATTGTAGACTTCTTTCCTTATTTTAACTAACTAGAAAGCTGACGTAATAGAGAGAAGTTCCTGTGGAACAGGATCTGATATTGGAACCTAAGTTCATTTTCTTTCCATGAAAATATATGACCTCTATTGCACCATATGTTATTTGAAATCATAATTGAGGAGAAATTTTCTGTAAAGTGAAGAAGAACAATTCACAGAACTATAGAAAATCCTGAGTTAGAATTTAATGTGATTAGGCAAATGATTAATAATTAGTCTGGTTTTACTGACACAAATATGATTTTCCATGAATCAAATCATTTTAATCACTTCTTATCTGAATTACCTTCCAAATACCAATATTCTAGGATGAATTTTAAGCTGAAAATTAGTATAATTCTTCAGAGTAGTCAGTACTAAGTATATATTATTAGGAAGGTTGGGAAACATTTAAACTATTTTATTTAGTAAAATAAATGATATCCTTATACCAGGTAGAATTATTGGATTTGGTTGATAATAATTATTGAATTAAAGAATAAATAAATGAGTAAATAAACTAATAGATAACCTAAGGTAATAATTTGTTGAATAATTTCTCCTAATCTTACATATTTAAAGCACTTTTCAAAATTAGAATGGAGATTGTCAGGGGATTATTATGTGATCAAAATACTAATTTCCCATGCATCCATCTAAAGCAACTAAAGCAGAATTGTGAACGATAGAATAGCTGAGCAGATGGATGTAGTCTCTTAATATTATGCATAGATTCATTCCAGAAGGATAAATGATAATAGCTACCAGAAATTGCATAATACCTATTAATAGCTGCATGAAATACTCATGACAGTTGTTGAGTGTAATAAAATTACAGAAAATCCATGTAATAAATAAATAGAATAAATTATGAAAAAGTTATATATCTTCACATTGTTTCTTCACAATTTTAATTCACTGTAAAGACCTTAAATTCAGTGCTTGAATGGCTGCTACATGTGCATTTCCTCTTATTCATTCACTAACCCAGTTAATCATTCAAGCTATAACTTCCTTTGTACCCCATCTGCTTCTCTTCTCAGGCCCTTTATTAATCTCACAGGGACTTAGATTCCTGCTGAACTGAGCTTGTTAAAATTTTAAACATTTGAAATCTTTATAAAGATCTCATACAGAATACACAACTCCAGAAAAGATCTGCTTAAGCCCTCACTTCCTGTTATACTTTAGGGAGAAGTGTTTCTCTGTTTCATACATATTTGTGCCAAATGTGCTGTTTTAAGATGAATTTGAGAAGTCAGATTACTCTTCCGTGTGAAATCACTTTACTTTAGAATATAAAAACAAATTTCCAAATGACTGCCTGTTTTGTCTTTGCCTTTTATTTTCTGAATTACTCTTGGACATTTGGAGTTCTGGGTAAAGAGTCTCTGGCTGTGTTAGTTAAGTGATCAGTCATTCTGGTCTCTACCTTCTCATTGCAGGGTTTACAAAACTGCAAATATGCAAAGTCTCAGCCATTTCAAATTTCACTTTTGAAAAGGCAAATACAGACTCAGTATCTATCTCAGTTATAATATCTATGACTATCAGAGTTTCATGAGATTTTACTTTCAATCCAATTGCTGATTGGTATATTTCAGAACAGTCTTAAAGATCCACCAACACAGCTGTCTATAGTTTAAATCATTCTACTGATAGTATCTCATTAGATTCATGAAAACAAAATATATTGAATTTTAGAAATAACAATAAATTGAAAAGTGGTATTGTCATATTTTTAATATAAATTTATTTATTTTAATTGGAGGTTAATTTCTTTACAATATTGTATTGGTTTTGCTATACATCAACATGAATCCATCACAGGTATACAAGTGTTCCTCATTCTGAACCCCTCTCCCTCCTCCCTCCTTGTACCATCCCTCTGGGTCATCCCAGTGCAGCAACCACAAGCATCCAGGATCATGCATTGAACCTGGACTGGTGATTCGTTTCTTATATGATATTATATGTTTCAATGCCATTCTCCCAACTTATCCCATGCTCTCCCTCTCCCACAGAGTCCAAAAGACTGCTCTATCTGTGTCTCTTTTGCTGTCTCACATACAGTGTTATCGTTACCATCTTTCTAAACTCCATATAAATGCGTTAGTATACTGTATTGGTATTTTTCTTTTTGGCTTACTTCACTCTGTATAATCGGCTCCAGTTTCATCAACCTCATTAGAACGGATTCAAATGTATTATTTTCAATGGCTGAGTAATACTCCATTGTGTATATGTACCACAGCTTTCTTATCCATTCATCTGCTGATGGACATCTAGGTTGCTTCCATGTCCTGGCTATTATAAACAGTGTTGCAATGAACATTGGGGTACACATGTCTCTTTCAATTCTGGTTTCCTCGGTGTGTATGCCCAGCAGTGGGATTGCTGGGTCATAAGGTAGTTCTATTTCCAGGTTTTGAAGGAATCTCCACACTACTGTCCATAGTGGCTGTACTAGTTTGCATTCCCACCCACAGTGTAAGAGGGTTCCCTTTTCTCCACACTCTCTCCAGCATTTATTGCTTGTAGACTTTTGGATCATAGCCATTCTGACTGGCGTGAAATGGTACCTCATTGTGGTTTTGATTTGCATTTCTCTGATAATGAGTGATGTTGAGAATCTTTTCATGTGTTTGTTAGCCATCTGTATGTCTTCTTTGGAGAAATGTCTATTTAGTTCTTTGGCCCGTTTTTTTGATTGGGTCGTTTATTTTTCTGGAGTTGAGCTGCAGGTATTGCTTGTATATTTTTTGAGATTAGTCGATTGTCATTTGCTTCATTTGCTATTAATTTCTCCCATTCTGAAGGCTGTATTTTCACCTTGCTTATAGTTTCCTTTGTTGTGCAGAAGCTTTTAAGTTTAATTAGGTCCCATTTGTTTATCTTTGCTTTTATTTCCAATATTCTGGGAGGTGGGTCATAGAGGATCCTGCTGTGATGTATGTCGGAGAGTGTTTTGCCTATGTTCTCCTCTAGGAGTTTTATAGTTTCTGGTCTTACATTTAGATCTTTAATCCATTTTGAGTTTATTTTTGTGTATGGTGTTAGAAAGTGTTCTAGTTTCATTCTTTTACAAGTGGCTGACCAGTTTTCCCAGCACCAGTTGTTAAAGAGATTGTCTTTTCTCTGTTGTATATTCTTGCCTCCTTTGTCAAGATAAGGTGTCCACAGGTGCATGGATTTATCTCTGGGCTTTCTATTTTGTTCCATTCATCTACATTTCTGTCTTTGTGCCAGTGCCATACTGACTTGATGACTGTGGCTTTGTAGTAGAGTCTGAAGTCAGGAAGATCGATTCCTCCAGTTCCATTATTCTTTCTCAAGATGGCTTTGGCTATTTGAGGTCTTTTGTATTTCCGTACAAATTGTGAAATTATTTGTTCTAGCTCTGTGAAAAATACCGCTAGTAGCTTGATAGGCATTGCATTGAATCTATAGATTGCTTTGGGTAGTATACTCATTTTCACTACCTTGATTCTTATGATCCATGAACATGGTATATTTCTCCATCTATTAGTGTCCTCTTTGATTTCTTTCACCACTGTTTTATAGTTTTCTAAATATACGTCTTTAGTTTCTTTAGGTAGATATATTCCTAAGTATTTTATTCTTTTTGTTGCAATAGTGAATGGAATTGTTTCCTTTCTATTTTCTCATTATTAGTGTATAGGAATGCAACGGATTTCTGTGTGTTGATTTTTTTTTCCTGCAACTTTACTGTATACATTGATTAGCTCTAGTAATTTTCTGGTGGAGTCTTTAGGGTTTTCTATGTAGAGGTTCATGTCATCGGCAAACAGTGAGAGTTTTACTGCTTCTTTTCCAATTTGGATTCCTTTTATTTCTTTTTCTGCTCTGATTGCTGTAGCCAAAACTTCCAAAACTATGTTGAATAGTAATGGTGAAAGTGGGCACCCTTGTCTTGTTCCTGACTTTAGGGGGGAATGCTTTCAATTTTTCACCATTGAGGATAATATTTGCTGTGGGTTTGTCATGTATAGCTTTTATTATGTTGAGGTATGTTCCTTCTATTCCTGTCTTCTGGAGAGTTTTTACCATAAATGGATGTTGAATTTTGTGAAAGGCTTTCTCTGCATCTATTGAGATAATCATATGGCTTTTATTTTTCAATTTGTTAATGTGGTGAATTACATTGATTGATTTGCAGATATTGAAGAATCCTTGCATCCCTGGGATAAAGCCCACTTGGTCATGGTGTATGATCTTTTTAATGTGTTGTTGGATTCTGATTGCTGGAATTTTGTTGAGGATTTTTGCATCTATGTTCATCAGTGTTATTGGCCTGTAGTTTTCTTTTTTTGTGGCATCTTTGTCAGGTTTTAGTATTAGGGGGATGGTGGCCTCATAGAATGAGTTTGGAAGTTTACCTTCCTCTGCAGTTTTCTGGAAGAGTTTGAGTAGGATAAATGTTAGCTCTTCTCTAAATGTTTGGTAGAATTCAGCTGTGAAGCCGTCTGGACCTGGGCTTTTGTTTGCTGGAAGATTTCTGATTACAGCTTCAATTTCCATGCTTGTGATAGGTCTGTTAAGATTGTCTATGTCCTCCTGGTTCAGTTTTGGAAAGTTGTACTTTTCTGAGAATTTGTCCATTTCTTCCATGTTGTCCATTTTATTGGCATATAATTGCTGATAGTAGTCTCTTATGATCCTTTGTATTTCTGTGTTGTCTTTTGTGATCTCTCCATTTTCACTTCTAATTTTATTGATTTATTTTTTCTCCATTTGTTTCTTGATGAGTCTGGCTATGTTGTGTCAATTTTATTTATTCTCTCAAAGAACTAGCTTTTGACTTTGTTGATTTTTGCTATGGTCTCTTTTTTTTTCTTTTGCATTTATTTCTGCCCTAATTGTTAAGATATCTTTTCTTCTACTAACCCTGTGGTTTTTCATTTCTTCCTTTTCTATTTGCTTTAGTTGTAGAGTTAGGTCATTTATTTGACTATTTTCTTCTTTCATGAGGTATGCCTCTATTGCGATGACCTTTCCCTTAGCAGTGCTTTTACAGTGTCCCACTGGTTTTGGATTGTTGTGTTTTAATTTTCATTTATTTCTATGCATATTTTTATTTCTTTTTTTATTTCTTCTGTGATTTGTTGGTTATTCAGCAGTGTGTTGATCAGCCTCCATATGCTGGAATTTTTAATAGTTTTTCTCCTGTAATTGAGATCTAATCTTACTGCATTGTGGTCAGAAAAGATGCTTGGAATGAATTCAATATTTTTTTAAATTTACCAAGGGTAGATTTATGGCCCAGGATGTGATCTATCCTGGAGAAGGTTCCTTGTGCTCTTGAGAAAAAGATGAAATTCATTGTTTTTGGGTGAAATGTCCTACAGATATCAATTAGGTCTAACTGGTCTATTGTATCAGTTAAAGTTTCTGTTTCCCTGTTAATTTTTTGTTTAGTTTATCTATCCATAGGTGTGAGTGGAGTATTGAAGTCTCCCACTATTATTGTGTTATTGTTAATTTCCCCTTTCATACCTGTTAACCTTGGTCTTACATATTGTAGTGCTCCTAAATTGGGTGCATATGTATTTATAATTGTTATATCTTCTTCTTGGGTTGATCCTATTTTTATTATGTAGTGTCCTTCTTTGTCTCTTTTCACAGCCTTTGTTTTAAAGTCTATTCTATCTGATATGAGTATTGCTACTCCTGCTTTCTTTTGGTCTCTATTTGCATGGAATATCTTTTTCCCGCCCTTCACTTTCAGTCTGTATGTGTTCCCTGCTTTGAGGGGGGTCTCTTGTAGACAACATATATAGGGGTCTTGTTTTTTTATCCATTCAGCCAGTCTTTGTCTTTTGGTTGGGGAATTCAACCCATTTACATTTAAAGTAATTATTGATAAGTATGATCCCATTGCCATTTACTTTATTGTTTGGGTTCACGTTTATACACCCTTTATGTGTTTCCTGTCTAGAGAATATCCTTTAGCATTTGTTGGAGAGCTGGTTCGGTCGTGCTGAATTCTCTCAGCTTTTGCATGTCTGTAAAACTTTTGATTTCTCCTTCATATTTGAATGAGATCCTTGCTGGGTACAGTGATCTGGGCTGTAGGTTATTTTCTTTCATCACTTTAAGTATGTCTTGACATTCCCTCCTGGCCTGAAGAGTTTCTATTGAAAGATCAGCTGTTATCCTTATGGGAATTCCCTTGTGTGTTATTTGTTGTTTTTCCCTTGCTGCTTTTAATATTTGTTCTTTGTGTTTGATCTTTGTTAATTTGATTAATATGTGTCTTGGGGTGTTTCTCCTTGGGCTTATCCTGTTTGGGACTCTCAGGGTTTCTTGGACCTGGGTGATTATTTCCTTCTCCATTTTAGGGAAGTTTTCAACTATTATCTTCTCAAGTATTTTCTCATGGTCTTTCTTTTTGTCTTCTTGTTCTGGGATTCCTATGATTCGAATGTTGGAGCATTTAATATTGTCCTGGAGGTCTCTAAGATTGTCCTTATTTCTTTTAATTAATTTTTCTTTTTTCCTCTTTGATTCATTTATTTCTATCATTCTATCTTCTACTTCACTAATCCTATCTTCTGCCTCCGTTTTTCTACTATTTGTTGCCTCCAGAGTGATTTTGGCCTGGAAAATCCCATGGACGGAGGAGCCTGAAAGGCTGTAGTCCATGGGGTCACTGAGGGTCAGACACAACTGAGCTACTTCACTTTCACTTTTCACTTTCATGCATTGTAGAAAGAAATGGCAACCCACTCCAGTGTTCTTGCCTGGAGAATCCCAGGGACAGGGGAGCCTGGTGAGCTGCCGTCTATGGGGTCGCACAGAGTCGGACACGACTGAAGTGACTTAGCTTTAGCTGTAGAGTGATTTTGATCTCATTTATTGCATTATTCATTATATATTGACTCTTTTATTTCTTCCAGGTCTTTGTTAAAACTTTCTTGCATCTTCTCAATCCATGTCTCCAGGCTATTTATCTGTGATTCCATTTTATTTCAAGATTTTGGATCATTTTCACTGTCATATTTCGGAATTCTTTATCAGGTAGATCCCCTATCTCTTCCTCTTGTTTGGTTGGTTGGGCATTTATCCTGTTCCTTTACCTGATGAGTATTCCTTTGTCTCTTCATCTTGTTTATATTGCTGAGTTTTGGGTGGCCTTTCTGTATTCTGGCAGTTTGTGGAGTTCTCTTTATTGTGGAGTTTTCTTGCTGTGGGTGGAGTTGTACGGGTGGCTTGTCAAGGTTTCCTGGTTAGGGAAGCTTGTATTGGTGTTCTGGTGGGTGGAGCTGGATTTCTTCTCTCTGGAGTGAAATGAAGTTTCCAGTGATGAGTTATGAGATGTGAATGGGTTTGGAGTAACTTTGGGCAGCCTGTATATTGAAGCTCAGGGCTGTGTTCCTGTGTTGCTGGAGAATTTAATGGTATGTCTTGCTCTGGAACTTGTTGGCCCTTGGGTGGTGCTTGGTTTCAGTGTAGGTATGGGAGTGTTTGATCAGCTTCTGTCGATTAATGTTCCCTGGAGTCAGGAGTTCTCTGGTGTTCTCAGGATTTGGACTTAAGCCTCCTGCTTCTGGTTTTCAGTCTTATTTTTACAGTAGTCTCAAGATTTCTCCATCTATACGGCACCATTGATAAAACATCTAGGTTAAAGAGGAAAAGTTTCTCCACAGTGAGGGACACCCAGAGAGGTTTACAGAGTTACATGGAGAAGAGAAGAGGGAGGAGGGAGTTAGAGATGACCCGAATGAGATGATGTGGAATCAAAAGAGGAGAGAGTAAACTAGCCAGTAATCACTTCCTTATGTGTGCTCCACAGTCTGGACCGCTCAGAGATGTTCACAGAGTTATACAGAGAAGAGAAGAGGGAGGAAGGAGACAGATGTGGCCAGGAGGATAAGAGGGGAATCAAAAGGAGAGAGACAAATCCAGCCAGTAATCAGTTCCCTAATTGTTCTCCACCATCTGGAACATACAAAGAGATTCATAGATTTGGGTAGAGAAGAGGAGGGGAAGGGAGGAGATAGAGGCGATCTGGTGGAGAAAAAGAAGTGTCCAAAGGGCGAGAGAGCAGTCTAGCCAGTACTGTCGCTCCCAAGTAAAAATAGGTACTGAAGATTGGGTTCTTAAAGGTACAAAGTTGATAACAAATACCAAAAAACAAAGATTAAAAATCTAGAGTAGAGTTTGGATTTTCAAAAGTATAATATTAAAAAAAAAAGAGAAAAAATACAAATTCACAAGAATTATAAATAAATAAATATGTATATGAAGTTTGCTTTTAAAAATAGGGTATTTTTTTTCAAAGTAGTAGTACGTTATAAAAATAAAATTAAAGGAGTAATAGAGGACTTAAAATTTAAAAAAAAATTTAAAAAGAATAATTGTAAAATAGTAAAAATATATCTAGGACTTTCTCTTGTGTTGTTGTGGGCAGTATGGGGTCAGTTCATTTTTGGATAGTTCCTTAGTCTGGCTTATACTTTTCGAGATCTATAGGCCCCTTCCTATGTAGTCGGTACTAACAACAGGGTTTTAATTTATTGCACCTGTCACTTCCAAGGCAGTTCCCTCTGTTTTGGCTTCTTCTGTTTGCTGGTCTCTTCTGTGTCTGATTTCCGCCCTGACACAAGGAGGGTGATGGTGGACACTTTTTTAGGCTCACTTGTTCAATCGAGCTGTGGAGAGGGAGGGACGCTGCAAACAAATAACACTGGCATGTGCTCACTGTGTCTCAGCAACACTGGGCCTGCCCCTGCTCACGGCGCCTGTGCCCTTCCTGTCCACACTGCTCAGGCTCTATGTTGCTCCATCGGGAACCATCTGAGGCTGGCCCTAGGCTGCCTACCTCCCAGGTGCTAAGCCACTCAGGTTCAGGCACTCAGGAGGTCCTCAGAGGCACATAGTTGGTTGGGCCTGCATTTTGTGTCCTTCCCAGGTCTGAGCAGCTCAGGTGATGAGGTGATTGGTGAGCGCAGTCACTGCGATTTATTGCCTCCCCTGTCCCTGCTGCTTGGTTTTCTGGGTGTACAACCAGTGCACCTTCTCAGGTGGATGTTGACTGTCCAGAACCCCAAGAAGTCTTAGTTAGCAAAGAAGCCTGCTTCTCTTTTTAAGGCTTCCTTCCCGGGACAGAGTTCCG